>NW_024100167.1:0-60057 GCF_016545835.1 Crotalus tigris
AAGCCAATATCTCCAATCTAATAGATAGAGTAAAAAATATAGTGTTTCTTTTTTATTTTATTTTTTTCAAGGCCCCTAGGTATCCAGAAAGAAAAATCAAGTAGTCAATAAAGCTTTAATTATTTTAGTTCTTTTAAAACTTTCTTTCCCAAGTAGATAGAAGCTCTCTTAAGACAGGGAAGTGATCAAAAACTTTTTACAGGCAAATAGTCAGGACAGAGAGAGGGAAGAAAGGTCTCACCCGGATTCACCATGGTGGTTCTTTATGCTTAGATGATTTTCTGACTTCGACTGGCGCAGCTAAGTGATCGCCATTTTATTGGCCGATCTTCTTCTCCGTCGGCCCTACGGAGTTAGTTCGGACTGCAGGGGGAGCCGCCGTTCCACTGCAGCCAAGCAAAGCCTCCTCAATGGTAGTCGCCCTTCCAGGGCGATTTAAGACCCACATAAGGGTCTACCGGCAGAGGGAAAACAGCCGACAGAGAGAGGTCTCTTTGTACGACTGAGGTGCCACAATCCGGAAGTGGAAGTCAGGTTTTGGTCACTTCTGTCATACTGGGAAGTTACCCACGAAGCACGTTTGTTTTTTGGGGGGGGGATCCCCACTCCGGTTGCTAAACTCTGCCTCCACTTCCTCCTCACCAGAGCTCCCCTTTGTTTGCAATGGTGCATCAGGAAGACCCCTGCTGGGCTGGGGATGATGAGGATCTACCTTCTGCGGAGTAGTGGCAGGGTTCCAGCTGATCAGCGCTTCTTTTGGGCTCCGCAGAAGCACCAGGATCAATGCCTGACAGCCCCGAAGAAGCGCTGATCAGTTGGAAAGTGGTGCTGATCTTGGTGCTTCCATTGAGTCCTGACAGCCCGGAAGAAGCACTGATCAGCTGGAAAGCTGTGTTGATCCTGGCGCTTCCGCCGAGCCCTTTCAGTCCCAAAGAAGCACTGATCAGCTGGAAAGCGGCGCTGATCCTGGCGCTTCTGCTGAGCTTGGCAGCCCAGCAGCTCCAGCCGTCTCTCTCAGGCTTGTGCGATGCTGCCACCAGTTCAGCTCATTCCCTTCCCCTGCTACCACTTCTCTATGATGGTCGTGTACCTGCCAGGTGCCAATGTACCATTGGTGGTACGTGTACTACCAGTTGAAAAGCCCTGTTGTAGATGACCCCTGTTTTTCTTCTGGGGTTGTTGGTTTCAAGCTACAAGCCCTACTGTCTTTAGGACTGCCATTGTGTTTCTAGGCTTGTTTACAGTTACTGGGGGGAGGGAGAGTTTGGGATCCATAGGTGCTCCTTATCGATGTGAGAACCAAAACTGCTGAGGAGATGTTTTAGCAGATTGAAATTTCTTCTCATAAAAATTGCTAAAAGATTAATTGGACAATGTGACCTGAACTGTCAGAGAGGGGAGGGAAAGTTTTACTCTTTCAATTATCTGTTTCCTGCCATATTCTCAGAGCTAGCGTCCTTTCTATCTTATTGGTTTGTTAATGCCTAATACATTAGAGAATGCAGTGTCTGTGGGGTTTTGCGTTATTGGGCTTCTCAGCTGGACTTTGACACTGAGCTAGCTCTCTAAACATTTCCAATTTCATTAAGGGGTCCTGAGCCCCTATGCCCTTCTGGTAGCCTTCAAAGGGGTAGTGAAGACTCAGGAGAAGATGCCTGAAATGGAGCAGCCGGCTACAGCCAGGTTGGGCTCAACCAGCGGGACTCTGGCTGGGGCCGAAAGCAGTTCGTAACCTGATTGGCCTCGACATGCCCCAAGGAGCAAATTGAACACAAGGAGCCAACCCAGGCCCCAGAATGGATGGGTGGAGCAGTAGTGTTCAACCAACTCAAGTTGGAGGAGTGGCGAAAGGGGCTGTGGAAAGCTGCTGAAGCTGAATTCTTGTTGTACTACCATTGGCCTGAATGGAGCAGAAAGCTGAAGTGGTGGGAGCGAGAAGCTTCAGAGTGGACAGCACCTAAGGACCGCTACTTGCCAAGGTGTGGCAGCCAATCAGTGGAGCAACTGAGGTAGAAGTTTAGCAGCCTAGAGGTCCAAGAAGGAGAGCTGGTCCCATGGCTGGATCCTAGACCCCCGAGGGGGCTCAGCTCTTCTCCCAGCACCGATTCTGGCCCTTTCACCCCAGCACTCAACAGGAGTAGGAGCTGCTGTGGCTGGAGGAGCATTGTCAGTCTTTTTTGTGTAAAAGGGAGAGGAACATTTTAACATCACTAATTATGTGAATTGAAAACATTTTTTAAATTCTTTTTGGGGTTGCTCGTTGCTTGGGATGGAGGAGGATCTGTTCTGTTGATGGAAGGGGGGAGGCTCTGTGTTTCCTCTGCTTTATTCTTTATTCTTTTGATGCATTAGGGTGTGAATGGAGGAAGGAATGTGCCATGGGTCATCTGCCTTATCTCCACTCTGCTCTGGTAGGAGCAGGATGTCATGAAATGAAACCTAGAGGATTACGCCTGGGAACTCTGCTTATCACCTTGGTTCCCATAACAACCTCACACCTGGGGATTGGATGAAATTAAACTGGACATTTGGCCGTTGGGGTGGGGTTCGAATGGGATGCTTTAGTATAATGTTTTGTGTGGGAAAATATCAGATCTTGCTTTATTTTCTTGCTATCATTGCCTCTCAATAAAAGTTCTTTTTGAAACAATGCCTGTTTCAAGAATTCTGCTTTCTTGGGAGGATTAGTTGAAGTAGGACCTTACAACTTCCTCTCAAGATGGCTGCTGCACAGTAAGAGTTTCTTCTTCCATTTACCAATGATATCTTGATTTCACTTCCAAAGATTCTAATTCTCTCTGGAAGCAATTGAAGTCACTTGGCATATACATCTTCCAGTGAAGCAGTTTCATTTTCTAAGCATGCCTGAGTATTAACTTTCACTTTTTGGATTTATTTTATTTTGCTTTAAAAGTTGATTAGTGGTTGAATGCTGATTTATCTCAACCCCTTGTTGGATTCTAATTGCTTTTTTCTTTTTACTTTTTGATATATTATTCTAGATAACCTCTGTCCCTTCCATCTGGAAGCAAGGCAGCATTTGCGTGGGTGAAGAGCTCTCAGACTCTCACCACTAGATTCTGTATTTTTTGAATTTGCAAAATATCTGGAATTTATTTTTATTGATTTTTTCTTATAACCTTCTTATAACTGAAATATAGAGGAAAACATATCTTGACTGTTCTTGTTCCCTGGTCAAGTTTCACAGATTAAAATAGCTGAAGAGTGGCTGAAATCTAAGAAAGGAGAGTGAGGAAATACTCAGCCTTTAGCTGAATTTCTCTTTAAAAAACTGGACGAGACTATAATCTTTTTGCAAGAAATGTTAGGGCATGGAACTTTGGATGAAGACACACAGAAGGACTTTGATCCAGTTTGAGATCAAAGAGATATTTTTGCAGCTGGAGAACTAACAAAATGGATTTCATCTGTTGTCCCAAAGCTCAAGCCTATATGTTTCTACTACAATATCCAGCCTCTGACTGAAAAGGGAAGTGACAAATTCTTTTCTTCTATGAAGATTGAGAGAGACTGGATGGATTTATTACAGGGTGGGAGCTAATGTAGTAATGTAGATCAGTATTCAACTAGAGGGGATAATCTGTCTATATGTATTGTTTTGATGCACCTTTTTAAAATGTTTTGATTGTTTTTGTTTTTTGTCTTGTTTTTTTCTTTTTCTTTTTTTGTTTTCTGTGGGATTTTTTCTTTGGGGTTTTCTATTTTGTATTTTAACCTTGTCTTGAATAAAATAAAAATATAGATTAAAAAGAAAAAGAAAAGATTTCTTAAACTCTTCCCCATCATCATAAAGGTCAAGCTCTCGACATCTGATAAACTTCACCTTTCAGCATATTAAATTACAACTTAAAATGCAAGACGGCAGCTTCAGTCAGATGATGGGAAAAAGCTTTGTCATCATGTTATGTGGAACAATACAATCATGCCTGGGAGATCACGCTTAACCATTTCCAGGATCTGAGTTAGTCACTGAGTGATTTGGCTTTATTGTTTAAAAGTTTTCTGCCCCGAAATGCTGATTTGGTATCTATCATCTACTCCCATTTACAGAGAGCTGATCCACAAGAGGAGGAACTGGACCATCTTTGTTGTTTCAAAGTATTAATTTTGAGACATGACTAGTAGGTACAGCTAATACTGTTTTATAGTCTGTGAAATTAAGGTAAGTGGAATGGTGTCACTACGATTAGTGGTCATGCCAGAATCTATACTTGCAGTACAAGATCTACAGGACTGATTGTATTCACTTTGTACATTTGGATGCAGTTTTGCCTCTCATGATTTGGACTATTTTATTTTTAAAGATAAACATGATACCAGTTGGAAAATTTCTGCTTTTAAATCAGAGGGTTATATCAGATAAGCGTAAGCATCTTTAAACTCTCATGCACTGGTTTTAATGTAACTGTTTAGATAGACAGATGTTGAGCCAGATGGCATTGTGTCTCCCATCCAGTCCCATCAAGCATTATTATTAGTGTCCATTGAGATAGAGTATATATTTGCTATTGTGTTGGTTCCAGAGAGCTGGGGCTCCATTATAGTGAGAGCTTGCACTGCTTTGTGCTTTAATATTGATGTGCTACATAGCTCTTCAGCAAGATTCTTTCTGCTCCCCCTCCCCATTCCCCAATACTTTTTCTTTCAATGTCTGCTTATATTTCCAACAGTGCCTTGGAGTTGCTCATGCTGGCACTTTGCCTGGTGTTTTTCAGAATTCTGTTACGAGAAGCACAAGACAACAGTAAGCAGTTTCAGATTTGTCAATACATTCAGCAATTCACAGACTCCAAGTGTTTGTGTCAAACAGCATATGCTTTCATCCCTTTCATGTGTAAACTTTTAAGAAGGCCTCCACATGTTTCTGGAGTGTGTAGATAGGACTGAAGTGCATCCTGAAAACAAGCTTTTTATGTGTGATAATATCTGTGAAATAATGGAGGAAAGGTACTGGTTTGCTTATTGCTTATGTATTCCAGGACAGAGTTTTTTTGTGTTTGTGTGTTTTGTACCTCAATCTTAAAACATAGTCTCTCTCAAATTGAAGTCTCAGGATTCACAGTGTTGGCAACAGTTTGGAGATGGCTAGCTCAGAGCTTTATTCTGGGATGTTGCTTCAGTTTTCATAACCTGTCTTAGTCTGTCATCTCGGTGTTAAACATGTTTGATTCTGCTTAGTTTTTGTGAGTTTGCAACTTATCTGAGTAACTGAATGCCATTTCTTCCAAGTAACATATGCACATATCTAGATCTATGGGCATTCAGTGTCCTTTCTTCCAAATGGATTTCCCTACATTTCCCTAGATGTTGGCCACTTTATAATAACATAATACTAATTATAAGTATCCAGACTCAGTTCTTGAGAATAATAAAGAAAAAATTGTGTTGCTTTTTGCCTATAGTCTATAGATTAATACTGGCCAGGCGTGGCTGGGTGGTTCCTGCTATTTAGTATGAATGATTCCCAGATTCCTTTGCCATTGACTGGGCTGAGCAGTTTGATAGGAGTTGAAGTTTAAAATATCTGGCAATTGCCAAGGTGCCTATCTGTGCAGAAAATCACTAGTTCTCCAGTACAGGAGATGGATAATCCACCGATGGGTTTTCTTTGTCTGCCTGCTCTTGAGACCAAGTAGCCAAAACTTGACACGCCCCCACTTCCTGTGGAGTCCATTCTTAACTTGGTCTCTGCTCGAGAAGACTCGTTTTGGCGTGGCTCTCAGCTTATCAGGTTAGACAAAGAAATCCATTGATTGATTATCCCTTAATAATTGGCTTCCCCTTCCAAAAAATTGCCACCTATAGGAGTTTAACCAAAAAATTTTCTGGAGATCAGTTCTGATCTCAAACCTAAAACTTAAAAGGGGATTGGTGGGGGGGGGTAACTTCCCCACAGATATCAGCCAGCCCCAGGGCTCTGGGGGTGGAAAGGGGGGGGGGAGAAGGTATCAGCAGAGACCACTTGCTGAACCTTTTCCCCAACCACTAATTTTTCCTTGGGATCATCCCTGATCTCATATCTAAAATTAAAAAAGGGGGTGTGGGGGGGGGGAAACTCCCGATGGATCCCAGCCAGCCCCAGGGCTCTGGGGGTGGAAAAGGGGGGAAGAAGGCATCAGCAGAGACCACTTGCTGAGCTTTTCTCCCCAACCTTCCAAGGGATTTTGTTTTTTTCCTCAATTTGGGGAAAAAATAACAATCTCCAGGTCCGGATTCAAACTTGAATTCGGACCGTCGAAGATTACCTAGCAGCCCAGGGCAACCGCGGGCGCCATTTTAGTTGCCGCTTTCAGGCAACAAAGGCAATCCCCGGCTGGGATCCCCCTAAAACGTCACCAGTGCGCTAAATTTAAATCCCCGGGCACAAGCAGCTTCTGGGAGGCCGCGGAGCTCATTTTCAGAGGGAAACGAGCTGCGGCCACCCTCCTTTTTTAAAAAAAAGCCGAAGGGAAGGGAGTAAGCCCCAACTAAGAACTGGGGGCTAGAGAACCTTCCTGGGAACCGCGGAGCTCGTTTTCAGAGAGAAACGAGCAGCGGCCGCCATTTCCTACCAGAGGAAGTCAAACGGAGATTAAGGAAGCTCCACCACATACCTGGAAGCCCTGATAGCGATGGAATAGGAGTGCACAGTCAGTGCTCCACCCCCGATATACTTATATAATAATAGAATAAAATATAATAATAATAAAAATAAATAATTAAAAAAAAAGATTAAAGCTAAAAATTAAGCTACTGCAAGGCCAACAGGCCTAAAGGCAGAACACACAATATCATCATCATCATCATCATTATTGTTGTTGTTATTATTATTATTATTTTATTATTATTATTGTTGTTCCTATTACTATTATAATAGTAATAATATTAATAAGAATAAATTCCGCTCTTGGTGACCGCCATTTGATACCTTGTTGTGGATTAGGTCAGGCCTACAGACCCTTTTGAGGTCGCCACTGATATTTTTTGCCTCCCATTTCTTTTGCCTACTGGTGCACGTTGCCTGATCACCTAAGGCCTCCGGGCGGAACCCAAAGAGTGGTTCCAAACGTGCCTTCGGTACCTCCCTCAGCTACCGTGACCTTAGCCCAGAGAGAATATTTTTGTTGTGGTCGGGTGATCAGGGGAACAGTCCTGGTACTAGTTCCAATTTCGCTCCCGCCAATACTTGCCTGCCTGAGCGTCTTCTCAGTTTTTCTGGGACGGCTCAAGCGGAATGGAGGGACCCTCGTTGCCTCAATCCATGAGCACGACCCCTCCATCTCCCAATTACGGCTGCAACACACCTTCTGACCAGAAGGCGGCAGGCAAGTGCAAAGCGAAGACAAAACACTCGCTCAAGAGGCCCTCCAAGTTGGCGGAAAAGCAAGCCAGCCATAGGTACCAGGCCCTGGAGAAGGAGTTCTTCAGAGTGCAGGGGCAGGCCCAATTGGAATTGGTTCAAATGGCAGCCACCGAGATGGAATTACCATTGGGTCCATCCACATCAACCCAGAGTGTGTGGTCCATTCCAGGAACACCGCAACCACTGGATTCGCCATCCACATCGGCCCAACAAACACCATGGCGGTAGGCACAACCACTGAGTCCACCTCTCCACCTGCGGTCACCACACCCAAAGGTAATGACATAGGGGACATCTGGGCAGATGGACGGCTAGAGGCCCTATTAACCAAAGTGGTGGACCGAGCCCTAGCACAGCGCTCCGCCCACCACGACCAGGGGCCCTCCACCTCAGCCATGCCACACTCGGAACTCCCCTCAGAATCCTCAGGCATTCAGGAACCCACCTCCCCGGCCCAGTCCTCCATGAGTGGTTATTCTTCACCACAAGAGGAGGATCAACCTGAGATCTCTATGTCAGAGGATGAGGAACTTCCCCCTGAGCCCCCCTCAGGGGGATTATTTAATCACAACCGCTTCCTCACGATACTACGCAAGGCCACAGCCATTGCGGACATGGAGACGGATCAGTTTTCTCAGCCGCAAGCGACACCGGCCACCACATCCAGACCCGTATTTGTAGAAAAGGTGACAACGCAGCACCATATACCTTGCCCCGCCATTTTCCTGAAAGGGATCAAGAAGCCATGGGACTCTCCTGCTTCCTTCCCATCAGTGAGTGGTATGGACAAAAAATTATACAGCACTGCCGCAGACCTCAATGAGGCCTTAGAAATACCTAAAGTAGATGAAGCCTGGACCCCCTTGGTCTCCCAGACAGCCATGGCTGGGGACCTAGTGGAGGCCCTTAAGGCAGATGACAAAAAGTGGGAACACGCCTTTCGCAAAACCCACCAGACAGCGGCATGGGCCATCAAAGCAGCCACCTCGGCCTCCTTTTTTGTCCGGGCCACCCTCATCTGGTTGCAACAACTACAAGCCATAGTTCCTATGGATGACATACAAACACACCAGGACCTGGCTACGATGGTAGCAGCCACGGAATACGCTGCAGACGCAACGCTCCAATCGGCCATTTTTTCATCCAGATCCATAGCATCCAACATAATTGCCAGGAGAATGCTATGGCTAAAACACTGGCAAGCTGACACCAAGGCTAAATGGCGGCTAGCGACCGCCCCTTACTCAAGCAACGGTCTGTTTGGGGAGGCCTTGGGCCCCTATCTTGTAGAGAGCAAAGACAAGTGGAAGGTCATGGCACACTTGAACAAAAGGTCAGACAAACGTACCACACATTACTTTCGTAGGCAGTCCTTTCGCCAACCGACAACCACGCCTATCAGTCAGGCACCCAAGCCATTCACTCCCAGGCAGAACAAACCATACGGCCGCCCCTACGACAGACCGGGGTTCCAGCCCAGACAACAAAACCAGTTGAGACGACCTTTCGTGGAACGGGTCGTCCGTACCGGAAGACAAAATGACTCCTACATAGACCTACCCATTGGAGGAAGACTAGCTCACTTCTTCCACCAGTGGGAGCAGACCTCCACGGACAACTGGGTACTACAAACCATCCAGTCCGGGCTGTCCCTGGAGTTCCTGGTCACACCCCCAAACCGACTCATCAACTGCTCGGTCTCCAGGAACCCCACCAAACGCAAACTCATGCAGGAGGCCATCCAACACCTGTTGGACATTCAAGCCATAGAACCGGTCCGAGCGGAATACAGAGGCAGAGGATTTTACTCCATCCTCTTCGTGGTTCCAAAGACTTCAGGAGGATGGAGGGCAATCCTGGACCTCAAAAACCTCAACTGCTACATAACATACAAAAAATTCAAGATGCAATCCCTTCAGTCCATCCTGGGAAGCATCAGAGAAGGAGACTTCCTGGCGTCAATAGACCTCACGGAAGCCTACCTTCACATCCCCATCCACCCAAACCACCGTCGGTTCCTACGTTTCTGTTACGGGGGGAAACACTTCCAATACAGAGCTCTCTCTTTCGGTCTATCTTTGGCACCCAGGGTATTTACCAAGATACCATTTGTGGTAGCCGCCAAACTGAGAAAAATCCCAATACGCGTCCAATGTTACCTAGACGACATACTAATCCAAGCAACATCCCTACAGACAGCTCAGGCGGACGTAAGGACCGTCATTCGCGTCCTCCAATTACACGGATTCTCAGTAAACTTTCAGAAGAGCCAGACAGTTCCCTCGTCCAGGCTGCTGCATCTGGGGGCCACGATAGACACAACCAACTGTATGGTCTATCTCTCCCAGGAGCGAGTGGCCGGCATCAGGGAACTGGCTCGCTGGGTTCACAGGCAGCATTCAGTTCTGATACTAACACTTTCCCAATTATTGGGCAAGATGGTATCGGCCATAGCCATTGTACCCTGGGCCAGGATCCACCTACGGGAAGTACAGTGGTTTCTGCTCCCTTACCAACGGCAGAACACCAGCGCATCCAACCACCTAGGCAGGGTCACGCCACAAATCCGCGGGGCGCTACGCTGGTGGTGCTCTCGGGCTGTGACCAAGGGGTCACCCTTCAAGGAACCAGTCAGAGTTACCATCACTACAGACACCAGTCTGTACGGTGGGGAGCCCATCTGGACCCTCAGTTTATACAGGGACGTTGGTCCGCCGCGGATCTGAGAAACAACATCAACTGGCTAGAACTCAGGGCTATCCACCTAGCCTTGCAACAATTCAAAGACAGAATCAGAGGCCGCCACGTTCTAGTCCTAACAGACAATGTAGCAGCCAAGGCGCATATCAATCGGCAGGGGGGGACCAGATCAAAAACCCTGATGACAGAGGCACGACTCCTATTCAGCTGGGTAGAGCCCAATCTGAAGTCACTAAAAGCATAACACATATCGGGGGTCAACAACCAGCAAGCGGACTTCCTAAGTCGCACCATAGTGGACCCTTCGGAGTGGGGGCTATACCCGAACTTGTTCCTAGACATCTCCCGCAGGTTCGGGTACCCGATCCTCGATCTGTTCGCATCGTCAGACAATGCCCAGCTCCCCAGATTTTACTCTCGTTACTTCAACCCGCGAGCAGAGGGGACGGACGCCCTGAGAACTCAGTGGCCTCAGGGTCTGCTTTATGCCTTTCCCCCACTCCCACTCATACCGGCGGTCATCCGCAAGCTGATTCACGAGTGGGCAGAAGTGATCCTAGTAGCACCATATTGGCCACAGAGTTCATGGTTCGCCGACCTGATGAACCTGTCTCAGTCGCCCCCATGGAACATTCCCCCTCATCGAGTGTCCCTACACCAGGGAACCATCAGTCACCCGGAACCCCAATGGTTACAACTGACCGCCTGGCACTTGAGCGCCAGATAATGGCACAGGAACTATTCTCTCCCGGGGCCATTACCATAATTCAAGCTTCACGCCGTCCGGCAACAAATCACATTTACGACTCCACTTGGAAAAAATTTTGCCTTTGGTGCAGGGAACGGCAGTTTGACTTACACAAACTCTACATTCCTCAGATAGTAGATTACCTCTTGGAGGGACTAGACAGAGGCCTCACCCCCGTCACCATCCGCAGGCAAGTGGCGGCCTTGTCCACCCTCCTCACCTGCACGGATTCGGTTCCCTTAGCTCACCACCCCAGGATCCGCGCCTTTATCAAGGGCGCCTATAACACCAGACCTCCAGTAGTTCACAGGTACCCGTCCTGGGAACTACCACGAGTCCTTCACGCACTCATTCGGTCACCATTTGAACCATTGGCGACCGTTTCCTTGCGACACCTGTCGCTAAAGGTGGCGTTCCTGATTGCCCTCACATCGGCCAGACGAATTTCGGAACTGGCCGCACTGTCAGTCAGAAACGACCTATGCATTTTCCACAAGGACAGGGTGGTCCTTAGGTTAGATCCTTCCTTCATACCGAAGGTGAATTCACTCTTTCACAGGACACAGGAAGTAATTCTCCCAAACTTCTGTCCAAATCCAACACATGACCGGGAGCAGCAGTGGCATACATTGGACATCCGCAGAGCCTTGCGGCGTTATATAAAGCGTACAGAACCTTTCCGCAAGTCGGAGGCCCTATTTGTGTCCTTCCAAGCGGGCACCTTGGGGCGGAAAGTTTCCGCAGGCACCATTGGAAGGTGGATCCGAAGTTGTATTGCAGAAGCTTACAATGTATCATCCCTGCCGCCCCCAAGTCATCTCACAGCCCATTCCACCGAAGCGCTGCAACTTCGGCGGCATGGGCTACCCAGGCATCAATCGAGGAAGTTTGCAGGGCCGCGACATGGTCCTCGCCTTCCCCGTTTATACGACACTACAAGATAGACCGCTTTGCATCGGCGGACGCCTCCTTTGTTAGGAGGGTCCTCCAGCAAGTTGTCTCAGAGATCAATCTACCGGCCTTATCTGTTTCCCACCCCTTGGGACAGTGAGGCTTTGGTACGTCCCATCGGTGGATTATCCATCTCCTGTACTGGAGAAGGGGCGTTGGTCTTACCTGAACGCCTTTTCTCAGTACGGAGATGGATAATCTACACCCACCCCAAGGCCAGCAGGCCGCTAATAGGAAGCTGAGAGCCAATACCTCGTCAATCATCAGCCAATTCGCCCTCGTTAAGAATGGACTCCACAGGAAGTGGGGGCGTGTCAAGTTTTGGCTACTTGGTCTCAAGAGCAGGCAGACAGAGAAAACCCATCAGTGGATTATCCATCTCCGTACTGAGAAAAGGCGTTCAGGTAAGACCAACGCCCCATTTCATTCAGAGATTTTCATAGCATTATGACTGGGGATGCTAAGTATTGAACTCAGCTTTCTGTTTGCAAAGTAGCATTCTGCCACTGGACTATGGCCCTAATTTTTCCCATAATGCTGGAAAATCAACCTATCACCAGTTAATTCTACTGTGGATATATTTTAGGAAAAGGGAGGGGGAATACTCCTAAAAGCCCATCCAGTGACTCAACTAGGATAGGATTTTAATTTGGATTTGTGAGGTTCCAAAGATGTGACCACTATGCTACATTATAATTTTGTTGTCCATGGAAGGAAATCTAGTCTGTACACATATGAAGAGGTGAAGGTTCTCTCCATCAATAGGAGGTCAGAGTTTAAAAGAAATTCACCCTGTGGTTGCTGTGTTCTGCTTTTAAAACTGTAGTGTTCAGAGTTCAGGAAGTCTTGTGACAAGATCAGCCTCAAAACCAGGGGCTTATTTTCTCCATTCTACCCCTACTTCAGAGGAGCAATGCAGCTTTTGCCCTTGGTCTCCTGAGCTTCCATGACCCTATTCAGACACCTACCCACCTCAATGGAGTACATGGTGTTTAAGCATTAATTGTATCAGTTTGTGTTTGCTTTATGGTGGAAAGGAGTTGCTAATGTCCTGGGGTGAACCTGTGGTTACTGGTAAGTGGACTTCAGAGGAAATGAAATAAAGGGAGGAAAAGAAGGATGGGAATTGCAATATAATAAGAAATGTAACACTTTGCTAAGTGTTGTGGGGAATCAAGTTCCCAGGAACTTTGGGGAAGTCTTTGGAAGTATATTTACACATATCCAAATCTAGGCAAGTGATGAAATTTGGGGTGGTGAAACAATTTTATTACTGGTTGGATTTTGGGATAAGCTATATAGGGCATTTGCTTGAGTCACCTTCATAAATTATTGCTTCATAAATGTGTTTCCGTGGCTAACTTGTGTTCTGCTTATAATGTTGTGGCACCTGCATGTTTTTAGGCCAGTTTCTTTTGTTCTTCTTAAGGGAGAGAGGAATTATTATTGACCATTAAAGGCTTTATTAAGAGGACCCAAAAGGTTGTCTAATGAAGTGGTCAGTAATAAGCCAGGTTTTTTTTAGTCACTACCATCATGGAAAATATTTCTTTTTATATTCCTCACAAATAGAGATGCCTCTTGTCATTGCTCAGCAAACCTAACTCGTAGGGTTCTTGGGGAAGAAAAATTGCTGGAAGGACAGTTGGAAAGATCTTGCAAACTGTTCACTCCCCATCCATACTCAAATGTATATTCACCCACCAATATCTACTTTTGAGTAAATAAGTAGGAAAGTGACAGATAGCCTAGACTACTTATCAGCAATTCTGATTTGCTTATGTGGGGCTATGGTAAAAATTCTACTTTATGTTTATTTTTCCTCAGGTTATCATGTGATGTAAGTGTGAGACGGAAGCAAAGATAAACATGCAGTCCAACCACACAACTAGGAATGGCTGCCGAGTACAGGAAGTTATGCAGGTGAATACAGATTCCTGAACTGATATCTGGAAATAAGGCTGCTTTGGGTGTAGGAACTCATATCCAATAGGTGGAAGAAAGTTGTCCGGTTAAAGAGCTGAGTTTAACATGGAAATGGTATAATTTCTATGGATAGTTAGTTCTCAACTTACAACCATTTGTTAAGTAAACATTCAAAATTACAATAGTACTGAAAATGTGACCAATGAATGGTTTTCACATTTAAATTGCAGCATTGCAGCATCCCCATGGTCACATGATCAAGATTTGGGCACTTGGTGACTGGCATGTCCTTATGACAGTTGTGTTGTCCTGAGTTCATATGATCACTGCTTGTAACCTTCCCAGCTGGCTTCTGACAAGCAAAATCTGTGGGGAAAGTCAGATTTGCTTTAAAAAACCACACTGAGTCACTTAACAACTATGGCAAAAAAAATTGTAGAATGATGTGCAACTCACTTAACTAATATATTGCTTAGCAACAGAAACTATGGGCTCAAATGTGGTCATAAGTCAAGCACTATCTATTATACTATAGTATAATTCCTTTCTGCCCTATCAAAACAGCATACTCTTTCTATACTTAATTCAATTTTGGAGTTCTGCTCTGGGATTTATTCTGACACGGCACATGGGGTCACCTTCGATTTTTCAGAGCAAAGCTTAACAGTATTGGTACTTATTAATACGATTGGTGCAAATTGGTATCGATAATTGGTAACTATTCTTTAATTTTTTTATGTTCCAATTAGTATCTTCATTTATTTTCCTCTAAAACCCATCCTCATTATCTAAACCACCTTTTTACAACGCTATTATTAGGGGTTCTTGGTGCTTTCTGAGTTTGGTTGTTTTCTTGCGGACGTTTCATCTAGATAACATCTGTGCTAATAAGGAGTGGGGCTTGCTCTCATTCTAGTGGCTTATCCTGTCAGTGTTGCTGGGGGATGGTCTTGGAGGTTCTTTTGTTGAGCTGTTTACTGTTCGCTTGTTTGCAGTTCCTTGATTGAGGTATCGTTTACTTGATTGTTGGTCTGATGTTAATCTTGGAGTTAACCTATGCTCATTTGGGTGCTGATTGCTGGTGGGGAGATGTTTCGGTCTTTTTGTTCCTTTTTTGGCTTGTTGATTGTCTCTTTTGAATAGTACAGATAGTCCTCAAGTTATAAATGTAACGGAGCCTATCCATTCTATTTGTAACTCGAGGATTTGTAGTAATAAATCTCGTACCGTGAATGCGATTCACTCCCAGCTTCCGCCCATAAATTCGCTAATTTAATGCATGGGCAAATGCATGGCTTGTTAAGTGAATATGAGGTATTTCAGGGTGGGGAAGGCCATGGCGGGGACCTAGTGCTTCTGATTACCCAAGGTCTCCCCGGACCCACTGAAATATCTCATGCTCCCTTCCCTGGGAGCCCACAATTGCTCCCCCCATCTTGCTGCACCGGGTTACTTACCTTGTGAAGATATGACTCCTCTCCAGCCTCTCTATTTCTTTCTCTGCTCCCGGCAAGAACAGAGGGAGGCCTCTGAGGCCCAGAATGGACCTCCGGAAACACGTGGCCGCCTCCCGGCCTCTGTACTGGGCCTTGGAGGCTCGGAGGAGGCTTCTGAGGCCCAGAACAGGCCTTCAGAGCCCCGCTGAAGCATCCCCCAGTGTCATTTCCAGGCAGCAGCAGCTTGGGAAAAGCTTCCGACGCCCAGATCAGACCTTTGGAGCCATGCTGAAGTGTCTCCCGACATCCTTTCTGGGTGATAGCAGCCTGGAAAAGTCCTCTAAGGCCTGGATCAGGCCTCCGAAGCCCTGCTGAAGGATCCCTCGGCCTCCTTTCTGGGTGACAGTGGCCCAGAAAAGGCCTCCGAGGTCCAGATCAGGTCTTTGAAGCCCTGCTGAAGCATCCCTTGGCCTCCTTTCTGGGGGACAGTGCCCAGAAAAGGCCTCCAAGGCCCAGATTGGGCCCTCTGAAATGTTCCCTGGTGTCCTTTCTGGGTGGCAGCAGTCCAGAAAAGGCCTCCGACACCTGGAAATGAAACCAGGGGACGCTTCAGCGGGGTTCCGAAGGCCCGATCCGGACGTCGGAGGCCTTTTCCGGGCCACTGTCACCCAGAAAGGCCAGGGGATGCTTCAGCGGGGCTGCTATAAATTGAGCGAAAGCCTTACTAGCATTGATAATGTTAGCTAGTTTGGGTAATGAAACGAAAGAAAACAACCAAATTCAGAGAGCACCAAGGCCCCTTACTCCAACCCTGAGCTACAAATATTCTCCTTTATTGGTGCAACACTATTATGTTCCTGGACTTCAAGATTATGACAGAGGAAAACTTCAATATGAGGTTACAGTGTGAACAGGGAAAATTAGGTACAATTACAAAATTTATCTTCCCTCTCCTGCCACTTTTTTTTTCATTTATTGCCTGTCAATAACTGGTAACTGGTTTTCCAATAGCAGAAAATTTATGGATTGTACTGAAACTTAGGAAAGAAGCAGAAGCTCCTTAAAACATGTTGCGCAAGGGGGTATTTTAAAAGTCAAATCAAGTAAAGCATTTTGCATAACTTGAAAGTATAAATATTGGAAATAGTGCTTTTAGGCTACATCAACCTTAAGATAATAAGAGCCAGGGATTCTGGCTCTTATTGAAATGTCTTTAATCAGCCTCCTGTCTTTTGCTTCAAGGGATAATTCATAATATAATATTTTTTAAAAGTATTTTTATTATCTGAGACCAAAATTTTGAATGTGTCCAAGCCTATGCTGCATCAATGTTAAAACAAATGATCTGTTTCAAACAAGACTTAGTTTATTTGCTGCATTATTATTTTTCATATATTTTCTATTTTTTTTAGCATCTTTCTTGAACTGCATTGCCCAGACGTTACTAATATATTTGCCCATTGAGATCTGCCAGTGTTTGCATAGTATTAATAGTAATTTGGAAGTAGGGTGCTTTATTTAATGTTGGTGCAACCTAAGACAACCTGTATTTATGTTACTTTAGTTGATCAAGAAGCAGCTGGTGAACTCCATCAAGGCCCTGCAGAAACATTACGTGACCTCTGATGCTCTTGTACCAAGTGATGATCAAGATGCTAATACTCTTTGTTGTGTATTGGAGGCTGTATTTGTACATGGTTTGAAAACTAAGCACATCAAAGCAGAAATTGGAGCAAAAGGGAGAAAACATGGAGGGCGCCTTCCTCAGCCAGTGTTTTGGACTCTGCTAAAATCTGTCACACACAGGTGAGACTAAGAAATGCTACAATTTTGATTTGGGAAGTTACTGAGTATACAGTATGATGCAAGAGTGAGATTTTTGGCTGCAGAAAATCATATGATGTGTGGAATGCTAGAGAACTTGTCTCTTCTTGTCTAGATTTAGTAGATAAAAAAGCCCCAGGTTGTAATTGTATGTGTCTCAGTTACCTCTTGATGTGGCAGCAAAATGGTTCATAGGTTAAGATGTTAACAATGGTATTTCAGCCATAGTTCAGTAAAGACAGGTTTGAGACATGCGCGTTGTGTGATAGAATGAGCTCCCATCCTCACCTAGTCATTCAAAAGCATGCAGATGTGCTTAGATAAATAGGTACTACTTCAGTGGGAAGGTAACAGCACTCCATGACATCATGCTGGCCACAAGACCACAGAAACGTTTTTTTGACAGGACTAGCTCAATAGCCCTTGAAATGGAGATAAGGATGCCCGTTATTGTTGGCAATGATTAGCGGAGTAAAATCTACAGGGTCTCCTTTATCTTTTTACCTCCTGATGTTTTCATCAGACAAGAATGCATCAAACCCAACTTTTACCACCAGTCATAACCTTGCTTTCCCTTGCCTTTGTGAGCTGTCCTTTTAATGGATGTTGTGTTTTCCCCTTCCTGGTTATTTCTCCTTTTTCAGAAACATAATTTCTGAACTGGAAAACTTGATCTTCATCAATACAGATGTGGGGCGTTGTCGTGCATGGTTGAGGCTGGCTTTGAATGATGGCCTGATGGAGTGTTATCTAAAACTCTTGCTTCATGAAAAGTCTCAACTCTTTGAATATTATCATTCATCTGCTCTGCTTCTGGATACTGAGGAGGTTGAATTTCTCCTCAGCTATTTGCAGGGCTTGTCTTCTTTGGCCTTTGACCTCTCGTATAAGTCAGCAGTATTGAACGAGTGGACCATCACACCTTTATCCTTGTCAGGCCTTTGCCCTGCCTGGGAACTGTTGGACCCTCTTGTGGGACTGGAACCTCAAAGAAAGGAGTCACTTAGTTCTCTCTCACAATCTTCTGGCTCTGATGAAGTTGAAGCTCACCCAGCCATCCTGCCTGCCCCTAAAAGTGACCAGGCAGATAAACTCACAGCTTCCAACTTGAGCATCAGCACAACTGGTTCCTCACAGCTCTCTTCCAGCCTGGATTCTGACATTCTTCTCCCAGCCAATTCTACCAGCACTCACAGCCCTGCTCAGGAGAAAGAGCCAATCTCCAATGACTCTGAAGTGGAGATGACAACAGCAACAGCAGACTTGGACCAGGACCTCCAAGAGTGAGTATGATAGTGAAAGTGATATACCACACAATATTTTAACTCTGCAAGTATTAAAGCAGAATTTTAGTGAAATTCAGCATAACACTAAAATAATAATTCCTGGATTCTTAATAATGTGGTTGGCATGTCAATAAGGGAAATCAACCTGCATATCTTTTCTGCCTTTTTTCCAAGCCTAAAATAGAATGTTGCTTCTCCTATCATTAGTCCTGTTTTTGCGATTTTTCTTTGACCATATGTGAGATGCTGTCTTGATCAAACAATCTTTCCATTTCATTCATGCAAGTGTTCTGATTTTCTTTTCAGCATTTGTGTTACATCACAGAAGTATAATCAGTAGTTTGTGGGTTTTTCACCGCATGTTACATTATCTACAAACTTAAACATTGAAAGTGTTTAATGTTTATATATGACAATAAGAGTTTATCAGTTATAGGTTTGACAGTGGCACCCTTTTCAGAGCTTGAGAAAGCTGTAGTCTTGTCTGGATGATTCACTCAGTAAATCCACAACTAAGGAGCAATTTGAATTCGTGGCCAGTTTCCTATATATTTTATCTGCAATTAGAAACTTCACTCTCAAAATACTGTGTATAATGGATATTTACCTTGTCAGTTCTAATCTTTTAGACCAACTTAACACATAGTATAAAATGTATCAATTCTATTCATGTATTAAAACAGTTTATTTTTATGCTTGAAAGAGCAAGTTAACAGTTATTGAATGTGCTGAATAATATGTGACTAACCTCAGTCATCTTTGATACCTTATCTTTGGACTCCATGTGGTACATTAAGAGATAGAATTACTGGAGATGATCTCTCTCTTGCAAATGTTTTAAATTTTTCTATTTCTTTCTAGGGTGTTAGCAGAATTTACCAGGACACAGAGAAAGTTGGAAACTGTAGGAGTTCATGAAGCACACATCATCTCTCAGTCTTCCCCACCAGAGTGCCCCTGCCCTGCTACCAGTTTCTGCACTGTGCACCGTCCTCATACTGTACTGGAAAAAGGCCCTGTTGACATCATGCTACCTGCAATAATGATAAATTCACAGCTTCCCAATTTACCTAAGACTGGAGAATCTGTTAGTAGTACCAGTGTCCAACAGACCTCTATGCTAACCACAATAATTGTGACCAAAAAACCTGTGGATGTGTCCCAAATTCCTTGCAACAAGAGAGGAGCTAAAAGTCGGACTGATGAAGTCAGTGGTTATGAAGGAAGCCTCCCAGGAACAGACCAGCTTCTTTCACCAATCTCACCAGTGGTCTGCCCTGTAAGAATTACTTGTTTCGTTCTGTTGTGTTTTTGCAGCTTCTGGAACTCTTTCTGGCCACATTGCCAAAAATTGGCAATAAAACTGCCAAAAGAGTCAGTCTAGTTCTCTATTGTTTTGAAGTGGGGAACCTGAATTAGTGTAATTCTAGAACAAGCTTAGGATGGTTTTTAAAAAATAAGCTTAATATAGCAAAGAGAAATCTTGGCTTGTCTGGCTTGCTTTGTCTAATGAGGCTTTTGGCTCTCCTCAAATAATAAAGTGGTCCTTGGCCATCCTTTGTATTTCTGCCATAGTTTAGTAAGTTCTGGAAGGCTATTTATGTTGCCAAAATTTGTACACGAGGCATGCCAAATAGACCTTAATTTTCAGTACCCTCCTAAAAGCATTAATTTTTTTTTAATTTTTTGGGGAATCTCCCTGAAGCAGCCCTTTGGAAGTTGTTTATCATGGGATACTAACTCAATGTTTGGGGATCTGAGAACTCCTACATATTTTTTTTTTTAATTTGTATTTATTGAGCTATGATTAACAAACACTATCAGGTAATTAAATTAACATAAATCCAAGATAAAAAAGAAAACTACAAACAAATCTACTAAAATGCAAATAGACACTTGCTATACCTGTACAGATTTATCATACATGTAAAGTATTATCATACTGTTAATATCACTTTTTTATAAAGATGAGAAATAGCAAATCCTGTCACATTCACAGCTATGGGCCTCACAACGAATGTATGATGTTGATCAAGAAGTTCCTTTACAGCTCCAGAAATGCTTTTCCTGCAACTTCACTGAAACTTCCTGTCCTTGACTTCATTTCCTCTAGCTACAGTGCCTTATTCCTGGCTTTGAGCTAATCTGTATGTCATATTTAATAAGTGATGTCACCTTTCCCAGATCACTTTTCCCAAATATCACCTATCTAGTCCATTCACATCCAGAAGAAAGACTATGGAATACCTTTGTAAAACAGTGTCTAATATTTTCCCAGCCATTTCCAAATTTCTCTAAAAATGACTCCTGATAATATGAAAATTTAAAGGGAAAAAAAAAACAAAATTTCCGGTTTGCTTATATTTCTGTGTATATATGTGTGTGTTTAAATTGTTCAAAATTAATAGAATTTTAAAAAATTAAATGCTGATGTCATGGTTCCGATAGATGAAACCAATTAAAAGAACTTCAAGGCAAGGATTTCTTCCTTAAAGATCATTTTATTCAGGAAACAAAGTATTGGCACTTACATAGTTGAACTCAAGACTAAAGTTCCCTCCCTCTGTTACAAAGTAACAAGCTGCAATTCCCACCCCAGAAAGGCCGTCATAAATCACATTCACCAATTAATCTAAAATCCTCCCCACTTTACAGCCCTCCAAAACTTTATCTAGAATTGACCTTAAAGCTCACCTAACTGCAATTGTTTAGGCCAGGGATAGGCAACCTTGGCTCTTTTATGCTGGCTCAGGAATTCTGGGAGTTGAAGTCCACAAGTCATAAAAGAGCCAAGGTTGCCTACCCCTGGTTTAGGCTAATTTAAAAAGCTCAAGCATTCCTCCCACCCACCCCTTCTACATCTGAGAATCCCAAGCAACAGAAAAAGCACAAATAAAGTAAAAGGTAAAATGGCTGCAATTTCTTAATTGTCACAGTGGTGACATCTGATTTGTCACAGGCTGAATTTTTTAAATCAGATTGTTTAAATTAGTTGACCATTTTTCTTGGTGCTTTAAATTGTATGATTGGATCTTTTTTTTTTTTAACCTGATCAGTTCAACCAAAGACAGTAATGATAATGATCTGTAGTTAGAGTGCAAGGTCTCAGATCAAGTCATTCAATATAATACTCAATTAGAAGATGGCTGCTTTGCTGGTCACTTGCAAGAAAAAGCTCTCAAAAGAATATTGCTATTATCGAATTTGAATTTTATTTCTATTTAAATCTAGTAAAGCTCAGAATCATCCCGCCACGCTTTCCACATTTCTTAATCACCGCCCTTCTTTTCATTTATTCTTGCTTCCCATCTTGGCCTGGGCTCCATTAGATCTGAGCTATGTCAAAAGTAAATGCATGACAGCCATAAGAGAAGGCTGTCCTGCTAAGGACAATTTATTATTTTCTCGCATCAGCCCAGCTGCTTGAATTCAGTAAACTCAGAGCCAGAAGAATAGCTTGTTTGGGTAATAGCACAAATGTTATCTTTTGTTATTTCCCAACAGAAAAGAAGCTGGATCACTGAGGATGATTTTTACCTTCCTTCCCCTCCCGAGGAAACAGAAAAAAGCTTCTCCAGTTCTCCCAGTACCTCACGAGAGAGGCTTACCAGTACCCAACCTGCTATGCCATTGAGAGCCCCAGATCGAGGCAAGCTTTCTGTATCCTCAGCAGAGCTCAGCAAACTCAAACTGTCTCCTAGGAGGGAGCTGAAGGGCTTTAGTGTTGTTCATCGGAGAGAAATAGGTAACTTGTGTTTTGACTAAGGGAGGAAAGAGGAAGTGGAATGGGAGGAGAGATTTCTATGGCGGTTTGAAGAATTTATAGTAATGGAAGCGTCATCCATTTTGCTGCTTTACAGAAATGTCACTTGTGCTAGAGAGTGCATAAAGCTATTCCTCTCTTGTCCCACTTGTAGGTCTTTCCAATCCATTTCGGGGTCTGCTGAAATTGGGGACTCTGGAACGTCGAGGAGCTCTGGGCATTTGGAAGGAGTTTTTCTGTGAGCTCTCACCTCTAGAATTGCGGCTATTTGTAGACTGTGAGGAGCGAGTATGTGTAGAAAACTATTCTCTGCTGAGATGTGAGTCCTTAGGACGGGCTCACAGTGATGGGCGCTTTGAGCTGGTCTTTTCCAACAAACGATTGTGTCTTCGGGCTTCCTCCCGGGATGAAGCAGAGGACTGGTTGGACCGGCTGCATGAAGCCCTAAAAAAGTTTAGGTTACAGAAGGATGAAGGGTGGAAAACTCTAGAGTGCCCTGAGGCTGCAGAGGATTCTGAGGATTTCTTCGGAGGTGGACCACCTGGTGACTTGCCTTCCTTCTCGGTGTACAGTAGAACTGGCCCAACTGAGTTGGACTGGTCATGTGCCTTGAAACCCGAGCTAGATGCAGTCAAGGAATCTGTCCTGTACTTGGAGGTTGAGAAAGCATGGGTCCCTTTGGTGTTCTCCCTGTCCTTAGAAGCCTTGAAATGCTTCAAAGCCAGAAATGATAAAAAGATACTGAGCAACAGCTTTGGAATTGAGACCATCCAAGATATCCTGCCAGATGTGAACTTGGGTGGACCTTCATTCTTCAAGATCATCACTTCAAAAGCAGTGCTGAAGTTGAGAGCTGAGAACACAGAGGAGGCAACTGATTGGAGAGACCTGGTCCGCCGGGTGCTCATGTCCTACCTGGAAGTGGCTGAGGAGGCCCTCACACTTGGAGGCCATCTGGATGGCAGTTCACAGGCAATCCTGAAGAATACTGTTAAGGAAAATGGATATTTGCTGCAGTATCTGGTTGCCATCCCCATGGAGAAAGGCCTGGACTGCCAAAGTTTCATATGTGCAGGTAGGCACGTATGGGATGCTTGCAAAAAGATAACTTATGTCAAGCCTTTTTTAAATAATGTATTTTCCCTTCCAGTTAAACAACTAAGATTGAGGATTTTACTTCTCCATGTGTTCATTTGTAGTTTAATGTGATTTTAGAACACAAGATGTTGGTGGTCATTGTTATTACAGTGTTAACATAAGTTCAGATTAATTGTGCAGTGGTAAGTCATTGAAAAACGTAAGTCTTAAACAAGTCATTATTACCATAAGCCTTTGTTTCACTAGATCTCTTCAGTCTTCTAATGACTAAATATTAATTTAACTAATAGAAATAACAAGAAATTCTTAAGCTGGAATAACTGAAGGGGAGGGGGGCAATCCTTAAATGTCTGATTGTTCTGTTTTTTTTGTAATTGATTCATTTTGAATGCCAAAACCACACTTTATTTTCAGGGCTATTTGCCCAAGAAGATGGTAAAGTAAAGCTTGAAAAATTTTAGAGGCGCATGCATAGATTATTGGAAGTGATTTTGTTTGTGAATCTCTAATTAGCATAAATTCATCTCTGGCTCAGTGAAAAGCTGGTCTATTAAATGTTCAGAGGTTGCAAGTAGACAGGAAGAAAGATGTAGGAAGGTCAGACAATGTGTGACAGGCAGGTCTTATGAGCAAATGCAGTTTGTGAAGCCAGCTGCTGATATCGTTCTCTAATTCATAATCTTCATTGTCATCTCTAAATAGACCATAGACTAATCTACTTGTTGACTTGACTGCACTTTTCTCTGTTTGTTTGAATGAATGAATAATGAATTTCCTTGCTTACATTGGGCTATTCCTGTATCTGTAATTATTCAAAAATATCCAATTTTTGCAATTTGAATAACTGGGAAATGTCCAAGAATCCTTCAGTATAGAGTTCAGTCTAGAAACAAGATAGTGCCTGTGAGCTTCTCACAATGAAATGCAGGAATTTCTATTAGCCAGAAAATACGGGAATCCATTTTACTCCTAAGATAGTTTTGTGAACCAAAGGAAAGCTAAAGATTATACCTTTCGTAGTAAATCTGATAATAAAGCCAAAGATCAGGCCACATTTCCTGATTTCTGAAGAGATCTATCTTTCTTTCCAGCCACAGAGTAGAACAGTTATTATATTTCTATCCACTAAAATCAGAATAACAAATACTTCTGTTCTAAAACAGTTTTGGTCTTGACCTTTCTTTCTGCTAAAAATAAAGAGCAATAGATAAAAATATATTGATGTGTAATAAAGGCAGGAGGCGTGCGTGTGTATGTGTGTGTGTGTGTGTACACATATTACACACACAGGCACATCCATACTTGAGAAACACAGATCTAGAGACTAAGGCTGAGCAATAGCTGATTTGACAACTTTGGTTCAACTCTAATATCTTCCTGTTATTATAGGCAGTGGCCTAATCAGCAAATGGAGTCAGATTCTGGCATTTTAAGATATCCCTAACATTTTGTCTTTCCTTTCCAGGCTGCTCCAGGCAGATTGGCTTCTACTTTGTGAAACCTAAGCTGTGTTCATTCACTGGCCTCTATTTCTGTGACAATTGCCACCAAGATGAAGAGTCTGTGATACCTTCACGTCTAATTCATAACTGGGATCTTTCCAGATATCCGGTACGCCCAGTTATGGTGGGAGGGGACATAGAGTATATAAGCTCTGTTTGTGAAATTGTCTCTTTTAAATCCCAGCTGCATAACTATAGTCACAAAATGACTGTTGTTTTCATTATGAAAGAGAGAAGCTTGAGAGTATCTGTAAGGATCTCCTTCCTTTGTGTCGTACCTGCATTGCAAGTTAGCTCAGATAGGTGCAGGTTTTAAAAAGCAGATTAGCAAAATTTGACCTCCCTTCCTCCCTCTGAGTGTTTCTCCTCCTTAACAAGTGGATTCCCCAGTGCTGGCTTGGGAATTTGGGAAATCAGAATATACACATTTTAAATTTGTTGAGGTTGAGAAACACTGATTTAGCTTAAGATGTCAAGGACCATAAAGTATGAAGTCTATGAGCAAGGTAGTATTCTGATTAGGATTTTTCAATTTGCGAGCTGCTACTGTTTTTTTTAATATACATTCTGTTGTATACTGGGATTGGTGAAGCATTGAGTAGTCGGAAGGTTAACAACTCTTTATTTGAATCAACACAGAAGCGATTCTAACAACCGCTTGGCTTCTATTTATATTGGACTGCTGCTAGGTGGCAGCCAATGAATTTAAAGCACTATTTGCCACCTCAAATGCTGGCTTGTAACAATACACAAACGGTTAGAGACTTGTTTAAACATAATCATTTAACTGCTTTATAACTGCCATTGTAAAATGGTTCAATACACAACACCCCTTCCCCCTAGGTAATCACATATCACAATAATGTATATAGTCTTGTAAGTAGGCAGGCGGATATTGCGCCTGCCCCAATCGTTGTAGTGCCGTTGGAGGCTCCCGGTCTACCAGTCCCTTTGATAAGCCGGGTATATCAGGGTTCCTAGAGCTGCTCGCCTTGGGTAGACTGGTGCCTTCCTGGACGTTCTGGCTGGGTAGACCGGTGCCTCTCGGGATGTCCTGGCTGGATAGACTGGTGCTTGCATCACCCATTGACAGTCTGGGAAACAAGTCCGTCAACAAATCTCTTTCTGTTGACATAGTCTCTGAAGTTTGTGGTGACTCGGACACGCGTAAGTCACCTTGCCTCTCCCTGTGAGTCTCACAAGAATCGGGACTCAGGTGTGTTGCAGTCACCTGGCACTCGCCGGTTCTCCTCACTGTCAGCGGTCAGGGTTTGATTAGCCTGCTGCTGTTGCAATTGGTTGATGTGGCACCGAACCACATGACCATCTTCCAGGGCCACCTCATACAACTGTGGCCCCGATACCTTACAAACCACAGCTACCACCCATGGTGCCCCTTGACCATAGTTCCTCGCCCAAACTTTGTCACCGATTTGCTGATTGTGTGGGGGGCTTGGGTTGTGCTATTTCTGCAGCTGCCCGGTCTGGATGGAGGCGGTCCAGCTTCATGGTTAGCCAGTGTTCCCATCTCAGGCCCATTGAAGTGCATGGAATTGTGTGTTGGCAGAGCAAAAAGTCTCCCTGCCGATGATGCCAATCACCAGTCGTTGTTCTTTTTAGCGCTTCTTTGGTCGTCCTGACCATACGTTCTGCTTGACCATTAGAAGCCGGGTGAAAAGGGGCAGAGGTAGCATGTGTAATCATGTTAGTCCATAAGAAAGACTGAAACTCAGCAGCAGCGAATTGTGTCCCGTTATCGGACACAATCACATCATGCGTGGCAAAGATTCTGCGCAGTTCCTGTATGGTCCTGCCAGTAGTCATATTAGGGACAGGTGCTACCTCAAGCCATTTAGAGTAACTGTCCACTACAATGAGGAACACCTGTCCTTGGAAAGGTCCTGCAAAGTCTATATGAATTCTAGACCAGGGAGTTTGCGTGGTCTCCCAGTGATGTACTGGGGTTTGAGGCATTTCAGGTCTGATCTGCTGGCAAACCTGGCATCCTTTTACTTGAGCCTCTATATCCTTATCCAACCCTGGCCACCACAGGTAGCTTCTCGTGAGTGCATTCATCCTGACTATTCCAGGATGTCCCTCATGCAGAGATTCTAAGATCCTTGCTCTTAATTTGTGTGGGACTATAACCCGACTTCCCCATAGAAGGCAGCCCTTGTAAGCTGATAGCTCATCTTATCTTCCGATGAAGCTGTGAAATTCTGTCCCAGGACTGACTTCAGGCCACCCCCTCAGCACCCAGTTCAAAATACGACTGAGTGTTTTGTCAGTGGCTGTTTCAGCAGCCACATCCCCAGCGTGAAGGGGAGACTCTGGCAGATCCTGGATTGCCAGGATACGTGCAGCAAGTGCAGGGTCTGGCTCTGATTTGGCAGGGGCAGCCTGCTGAGTGCATCAGCGTGGCCCATTTCCTTGCCAGGCTTATGGACTAGCCTGTAATTGTAGGCTGTCATAAAAATTGACCATCTCAGCATTCTAGAGGAAAGGATCTGAGGGGTTTGCTTGTCTGCAGTAAACAGACCTAGAAGAGGCTTGTGGTCTGTAAAGACCATAAATGGGCGACCATAAAGGAAATCGTGGATTTTTTTTATTCCAGCTACTATTGCTAATGCTTCCTTGTCAATTTGTGCGCAATTTCTTTCCGCAGGGGAAAGTGTCCTTGAATAATAAGGGACCATAAAGTATGAAATCTATGGGCAAGGTAGCATTCTGATTAGGATTTTTCAATTTGTGAACTGCTACTGTATGTATGTATGTATGTATGTATGTATGTATGTATGTATGTATGTGTGTATATATATATTTGTTTTCTGAGGTTTTCGCGGGTATTTGTATGTAGGTCTTTGGTTGTTCGGGTAGTATATGTCCAACACATACTTCATCTATAATGGACAAAAATACAAACAAATAGAAGGAGCACCCATGGGATCACCCCTCTCACCTGTCATTGCCAACCTCTACATGGAACACTTTGAAACCCAAGCTCTAGAAAAATCGGATCACAAACCCAAACTCTGGCTCAGATACGTAGACGACACCTTCATAATCTGGCCACATGGGAAAGAAAAACTGGACAACTTCCTCACACACTCAACAGCCTACACCCCAAAATACAGTTCACCATGGAAACAGAAGCTAACAACCAACTTCCCTTCCTGGATGTTTTAGTCTACAAGAAATCCAATGGCTCCCTAGGACACACCATCTACCAGAAGAAAACACACACAAACCGCTACCTGCACGCTCTCTCACACCACCACCCAGCACAGATCAACTCTAGCCAAGACACTCATCTCCAGAACAAAACGCTTAGCTGACGAACAACACCTAAAACCCGAACTACACACTCTCACCAATGTACTAACATCCAATGGATTCCATAGAAATAAGATTACAAACCTAATCCAAACAGAAACCCCCACTAAAATCCAAGACAAAGAACAAGAAAACGGCAAAGCCCTCCTCCCATACATAAAAGGCACCACAGACAGAATCAGTAAGATCCTCCATAAACACAAAATCAAAACAGCATTCTGCACAAACAGAAAAATATCCACCATCCTTAGAAACCCCAAAGATAAAATTGAATTAGAAAATCACGGAGTATACGAAATCCCATGCACCACTTGTCCCACCACATACATCGGACAAACCAACAGAAGAATAAGTGCACGCATTGAAGAACATAAGAACTCAGTCAAAAAAGAGGAACCAACAGCTTCCCTGGTCCAACACCTTAAAGCCACAGGACATGAAATTGACTTTAAAAATACCAGAACCATTGCCAAAAGTGAACATTTTAATAACAGAATAATCAGAGAAGCCATCGAGATAGAAAAACGCCTACACAGCATGAACAAGCGAAGTTGGTTTACCTGAAATCAAGAAATATGGGTCAAGTAAAAAGTATCTTGTGACACAACGGCTTGATGAAAGCAAGGATTGGGAGGAGAGGCACACAATAAAAGCAGAACGAAGGAAAAAGCCTAAAGAGATCAGCTTGTGTGCAGAAATGAGCACAAGAGCGAGAAATGGAGCAAGAGGTTTTATTTTATATTGTATAAAACTCCTGGGATACTGTGGAGAACAAATTTTAATATACTAATGATGTTGTTCTTTGAAGGCTTGACCACCGGCACTATCTCCTGGAATGTCCCCATAAATACAGTGTGGCTGACCTGAGGCAGGTAGGAAATCTGGAAAAAAGAAATGTTTCAATCTAGAGGCAGGTAGAATTTCAGTTCAAGAAAATATTACCATTCCTTCATCCTCTAAGCTGGATTCCCCCAAATCACAGCCTAGCAGACTTCCCTACAAATTATTTGACACACCATGAATTGTTGCATCACTCAGTGTAGAGCAGGAAGCAAGAAACTTTTCAGAGTTGGTCTGTGCATGTTCAGATGCAATCTTTTCCTCTGAAGAGTATAGCAGATAGACAGCTAAGCTCTCCAGGAATTCTCTGGCCCATTTGCTTCTGCTTACCAATTTTTTTCCCCTAGTACTGTATGTTGCAAAATTTTTGTTACCTGCACTGGATCTGCATTAACAGCTGCTGAAACGGTTTTAAAAATAAGTATGCACAAAATGGAAAATCTAAGTTGTTACAATTTTAGAACAATTTGCTGTGTTCTAGAAGTTCTGCCAAGCCATTTTGGATCAGCTTCAGTTCAGCAAAAACAAAACCCAGAGTATTTGTTTTAGTTGTTTGAGGGGTTTTAGGAGTTCCTGCAGATTTTATTCCACTAGTTGTTGCCCACTATAGGGGGCACTGTTCATGTCTGTTTCTAGCCGTTAAACCAGCACTGTCCGAAGATGTTGCCGCAGTCTTGTGGCTAGCTTGACATCACAGAGCTGTGTTACCTTCCCATCAAATGTAAACCTATTTACTCACATGTGCATGCTTTCGATCTTCTAGGTTGGCAAGGAACTGGAGCGAGCATGGGGGCTCACCCCATGACATGGCACTCAGGTCTTGAACCTGGGTTGCCGGCTTTCCTGCCGACAAGCCCAGTGTCGTAACCACTGAGCCACTGCACCGCCCTCCAAAGCAATTGGAGGGTTTGGATGAAATAAAATCTGAAGAGATGCCAGATTCTTTTTACAGGGCAAGAAGGATGCATTCACTCCTTTTTTTCCTTTGTTAATTTTCTGTATAGTATGTCGCATACCCTCAACCCCTCTCATCTTTCCAGCACCTTCCCTAGCCTGCCTTCCCTACTGCTGCTGGAAGTGTCCCAAGTTCCGCATGTCCCATTAATCTCCCCATTCCAGGTCTAGGACAATTCGCCGTGGCCATGTCACTACAGCCAACTCACTGCGGAACAATTTGCTGGGGGACAATTCCATGCGGATAACTCAACGCCTTGCTTCTACCTGGCAAGCCTTCCCGGTTTCTTTGCATGGAAAAGAGGCTTGGAGAATTTGGTCCTCCTTTTCATGGAAGCCCCCAGCCCTGGGAGCATTGTGCATCTGGAGGGGGGTATCAAGACCCAGAGGCTATCCCAACCTTGGAACCCCCCTCGTCTGTGGCCTATCAGATCAACCTGAGAGCCTTGGCCATGCTGAGGCTGTGGGAAAGCATTGAACCTCTTCCTCCTCCACTCTGAGTAGGTCAGTCCCTGGATCCAGGGTTACCCCATCTTCCCCCAATGCAATCTGGCTCAGAGAGGTGATGCCAGAGCCAATAAACTGCCACCACTGTCTAGATGGGTAAATTAATCAAGAATTGCATCCTGCCCAAGCGCTCCCTGGGCATTGAGCTTTGCCCACCTGGCTACGCTGCCCTTGCTCCCTGCCAACACTGGATCTCCCTTCCCCAGAGCCTGCGGAACTCCTAGCTACCAGTAGTAAAGGAGACCAGGAGGGGATGGATCTGCACACACACACCCAAGTCCAACTCTGTCCATCCAGACACTCCTTGCCTAGCTGAAAAAGAAGGCATTGCTCTGCCAATTCTGTGAGGTAGCTTGGGGGAATCAACTGATGAAATCCATCTGGCACCAGCAGGGAGTGAGGGCAGTATAGCTGATTGGGGTGTGTGAAGTGCAATTTCTGGGGAATGCTCGCTAGAGGGCTCGATCCTTGATTAATTTGCCCATTTAGCTACTGACGGCAGCAGCACTTTATCATCTCTGGCATCACCTCTCCAAGCCAGATCACAGCGGAGGAAGATGGGGGTCCCCCTGGATCAAGAGATTGACTTGACTTACAGCAGAGGAGAAGAAGGCTTGGTCCTTTCCCACAGCCTCAGCATGGCCAGGGTTCTCCGGGTGATCTGGTAGGGCAGGGGCAAGGATTCCAAGGCAGACATAGCCCTGGGATTTCGACAACCGCTCTCCAGGGGCAAAATGCCCATGGTGCTAGGAACCTCCATGAAAAGGAGGACCAAATTCCTTAAGCCTCCTTTTCCATGCAAAAAAACCCTGGAGGGCTTGCCAAACCGAAGCAAGGCATTGAGTTATCCCATGTGGAACTATCCTAAGATGAGTTTCCTGTGCGAGTTGTCCTGCAGCAACTTGGCCGGGGCAACATGGCCACAGCGAGTTGTATCATTCCGACCCACTCCTACTATCTTCCCCCATGATCCTTCATGTGCTTTCTCTTACCTCCCTCATCTTGGCTATCTTTGCTAATGTAACTTATTTCTCCATCTGTTTCTTATCCTACCATGGCATATCTTGCCACTCACTCCCTGATCTTTTCAACACCATCACTTCCCTGCCAGCCATCAGCTGCTGCCTGTGTCCATTCCATAATCCTTACCTAACCTCCTCTGAACTACTTCTACCAAGACACGCCATGCACAATATATTACAAGCAAGTTGGTTTAAATTCATGCATAAGCCAAAACATATGAAACACAACCTATTCTGATTTTGACATGGACCAGCCAAAACCAGCTGTTTCATGCCTTCAAATGTTTTAAATCAGACTGGCATCATAAGGGCCTTGGCCATTTTTTGCTGAATGACATGTGAATTTTGAGAATTCCTGTGACAGCAGAAGTGGTTTCCCTGCTCCTTACCAACTGCTCATGGCCCTTCTCTCCTCTTAGATAGCAGATGGTATATTTGAAACTTTTCTTCAGTCGCTGATCCAATTTGCCTCCCACCATGTGTATAGTTGTGATCTTTGTACTCAGAGGGGCTTCATCTGCCAAATATGCAACAAGAATGACATCATCTTTCCCTTTGAATTTGATACAACCAGCAGGTAAGTTTTACACATGTCCTTTCCTCTAGAACTGAATACACATTTTAAAGAAACTAAAATAAAATTAGTATATATAGTATTCAGTATATATTGACCATATCTTGGAACTTGCTGTGATAGCACATCAGGAAACTGAGTTATTTGTGGCACTATTCTCTCCCTTAGGACAGTGGCCCATGACAGTCCCTAAAGACAGCTGCCTGTCCCACTTTGCTCTAATATGATAGGCAGACTTGGGGTCCCCTGATAGGAGCTAGATTGCATTCCTTCTCAGTAGCAGTGCCTTGGGATGATCTTACCCCCCCCCCCACATACACAAAGGATGCTAAGTTGGCCCGGATCCTACTGGCCTTTAGGAAAATTTTAAAAACATGGTCATATCCCCAAGCATTGGACCACGGTGTGTAAGTTCCCACCGGAAGAGGGTACAAACGTTAGCCAAGTTGCCTGTTACCTATTATTGTTGTTCATTGTAGTTTTATTTTGGTTCTTTCTTTTTTTTAATAAGCTGACCACAATGGCATTTCCAGGTTGGTTGGGCATATATATTTGTAAATAAATAAATAAGTCCATCCTTTCATTCATTTACATAGCATAGTCAGAACTAGAACTAGATCAGGTAAGAGTCAAGATAATTAATTGAATGTTAATGAAATCCTTAAATCCTTATCATAATGATAAGTAACAGAATGCTTATAAACATATAAATGTCCTTCTTAGAAAACATTTATTTGTTCGAGTCGGGGGTCAGGCCCTTTGACTGAGAGATTACTGAGAGGATACAAAAAATTAAAATAATAGCCTTAGCTCACCATGTATTTTTTTTTTTTTTTTTTTTTTTATTGAAATTTTTCAAAAGTTTTACAAATAAAAATCCACCACCCCCCTCCCCAACACCCCACCCCCCCCGACTTCCCAGAACTGAATATAGGATTATTTAACAAATATTTTAAAAATAACATTTGCAAATTTATAAAATAATTAATAATAATAATAAAAATCACAGTAATAATATATATAGAAATAATATACATAACATAAACTTTAAAATGAATAATATACTAAAAAAAAAAAAATAAAAAATAAAAAGAGAAGAGAGAGCGAGAAAGAAGAAAAAAGAAAGTAGACGAAAAATAAAGCATATATATATATAAAAAAAAAAATGAATAATAATACATTTAAAAATGTATATATATAAAAAAGAAAAAGAAGAAAGAAAGAAAGAAAAAACAATCATTACAAATTATAAAAAGGCTAAATAATAGTTTTTCCATATCCAAATTATGTGTATAAAATTTATCCATTTTTCCCATACCGCAAAAAATTTTTCTTGAGATTGCTCCTTTAAGAAAGCCGAAATCTTTGCCATTTCTGCCAAATACGAAACTTTATGAAACCATTCTTGTAAAGTCGGCAAAGATTCCTTCTTCCAATATTGTCCTATTAACAACCTAGCGGCTGTAATCAAATTTAACATCAATAGAACCTCCTTAGCATCACAGTCATAACAAACCTAGTAAAAAATAATTGCGGAGTAAATTTTACCCTTCTTTAAAAATTCTTTGAATATTCCACCATATCTTAATCCAAAAAGCTTTTATATGCTTCACACGTCCACCAAATATGGTAATAGGTAGCATCCAAATATCCACTCTCCAGCATTTCGGCTGTAGATTAGGGTACATAATGGACATTTTCTTTGGGTCAAGGTGCCATCTATAAAACATCTTATAAAAATTCTCTCTTAAATTTTGCGCTGTGTGAATTTAAACATTTCTTATCCAATAAGTTCCCAAGTATCCATTGAACGTTTCACCCATAGCTGTGCCCATTTAATATACAATCTTTAACTAGTTCAAGTTCTGAATCTAATTCCACTAAAACCCATAAACTCTCTTAATATGGGTTGGCCTTTGATCTTTACTTGTTTTAAAAAAATTCCACCTCTCTAAGCCAGCCCATTTTACAATCCATCTTCCATCTATCCACTATTTGTCTATATTGGAACCATGAATAAGTTAAGTTTCATGTGTTAATTCTTCCAAAGATTTTAACTAGCCAGTCTTGGCCATCCCATCTTAATAACTGTACGTAAGAGACCTTGTCCATATTTACCCCTTTCCTTATAACCTTCTATGGCATGCCGAGGTATAGCCCATAATGGTATTTTGAAGTCACTTTTATAATACTTTCTTCCACACTCTTAGCAAAGAGTTTCTTATAATATGAGAGACTTAAAAACCCAATCCACTTTTTTATTAAATATTAAATAGGCATGCATCCAAAAAATAGGTCCCAGCCTTCCAAATAAAGTATTTCTGTATTTGTTAAATTCACCAATCGCTAATCAATGTCAATACTACAGCATCATAATACAATTTCATATTTGGTACCTTGAGTCCACCTCTTCACGAAAAATTGGCCTATTATTAAGTTTCACCCTTGGTTTTTCCCTGCCCAAACAAATTATTAATACCTTTTTGCCATTCATCTAAATTACGTTCGTTCTTTAAGATAGGTAACATTTGGAACAAAAAAATAAACTTTGGCAGGACATTCATTTTAATAACTGCAATTCTGCCCATAAGGATAACTGTAAATTATTCCAGTTTTTAAATCCTTCTGTAACCTCCATCCACAGCTTTTCATAATTATTTTTATACAATTTACATTAGAAGCAGAATGTAACCCCCAAATATTTTACCTTATCAACAATTTCAAAGTCTGTTAAGTTAACTAGAGCCTGTTTATCACATTAGTCATGTTTTTAGCTAATATTTTGGTCTTATATTATTAATTTTAAAGCCAGGAAACACGTCCATATTGTTGAATCAATTGTAATAATTTCACCACCGAAGAAACAGGTTTGAGACAAAGTAACAACCAAGTCATCTGCAAAGGCTCTTAATTTATATTCTTTTTTTATTAATTTCTATTCCTTTATTTCTTGAGACTCCCGAATTTTAATCAACAAAATTTCCAGTGTTAAAACAAACAATAACGGAGACAACGGGCATCCCTGTCTGTTCCTTTTCTATTACAAAAAGCCTCTGACAAACCCCCATTTACAATAATTTGAGCAGTCTGTTTTTGATATATATTGGATAATACTTGTAATATATTTTGTCCAACTTCATCTCCTTGATTAAACACAGCATAAACTGCCAATTCACTTGATCAAAGGCTTTTTCAGCATCCAAAAAATATCAAGCCTGCAGAGACTTGGTTATTCTTTTCTAAATACTCTAATAAATTAATAATTTGTCTAACGTTATTCTTCATATACCTTCCAGTTATAAACCCGATTGATCCCTATGTATAAACTGCTGCAAGATCCCCATAAGCCTGTTAGCTAAAATTTTTGCAAAAATTTTATAATCCACATTTAAAGAGATATAGGCCTATAATTTTTAGGCAAAGTAAGATCTTGACATCTTTTGGAATCAATGATATAAATGCATTACGCCAGGATGGAGGGATCTCTAACCCCTGTAATAAATTATTAAACAGTTCACAAACGGTTGGATCATCTCTTCTACTAAAGCTTTATAATAAATAGATGTCAACCCATCCGACCCGGCGCTTTGCCAAATTTCAATGTGTTAATAGCTGTACAATTTTTCCTAGTAATTAAACCGTTAATCTTTTTCTGATCTTCTGTTAATTTAGGAAGTTGACTTTGCCTAAATAATTATTTATATCTGTAATTTGAATATTGGTTACCCTTATATAATTTTTGATGTATTCAAAAAAGATTTCTTAATCAATTCTTTCTGAAAACCATTTACCATTATAATTTATTTTATCTATATTCCTCTGTTTCTGTTTTTTTCTTAACTGATAAGCCAACCATCTCCCTGGTTTATTAGCATTACAAAATGTATTTTGTTTCATAAATAGCAAATTAGTTGCAGCTTGATCAGCCATCAGCATGTTAAATTGTGTTTTTAACAATTTTAAAGCTCCTTAATCTTTTCATCTAAGGGATTTGAAATTAAAAGTTCTCTTTAATTTAATCTCCTCTTCCAAGTCTTTCCGTTTCTGAATCTGTTTCTGTCTATGCAAATATTCATTTTTATCAAAATACCACGCATAAAGCTTTACTTGCATCCCAGACCATTGACATTGAGGTTCCCTTGTTCATATTTAAAGTAAAATATTCCTTTAAACTTCCTTAATTTATGAACATTTTTTTCTTGTTTAAAAATTCTCATTCACCTCCAGGATCTCCTATCTTCCTTCTCTACAAACAGTCATCCAAACTGGACTATGATCGGACAATGTCCTAGGAAAAAGTTTACATTCTTCACCCTGTTGTATAAATCTGTTGTGATCAAAAAGAAATCAATTCTTGAGAAAGATTGGTGTCTATCTGAGAAAAAACGTAAAATCCTTTTCTTCTGATTACGTTCACGCCAATAGTCTCTCAATTCCCAATCTTCTTTCATGTCAAAAAAGGCTTTAGGTAATTTAAGCCTGTTTAAAAAAGTAGAAGAGCTTTTTTTGTCCATTGTATATCTAAGACACCATTCCAGTCTCCCATTAAAATCACGGATCTATAGTTCCACCAAGTTATTTTCTGAATGTAGTAACCTATAAAATTGCTCTGTTGCTGGTTTGGTGCATACAACCCACAATAAGAATTTCTTGCCATATAAACCAAGTTCAAGCATAACATATTCTTCCATAAGGATCTGATTCTAAAAGGTAGCAGATAAATTCTGTTTACATAGATTACCAACACCCCCTTTCTTTCCCAGGGGCGGGAGATACAAAATGAGATCCCAAGCGAGGATTATTTAAATATTTTTGATCTTTAGCTGTAATATGAGTTTCTTGCAAGCAAATAATATCATTGTGTGTTGTTTCAAATAGTGGTAAATTTTTTTCTCTTTGAGGAATGTTAATCCATTAACATTCCAGGACAGGAGCTTGCCATCCCTTGGCCTTAGCCTGGAGAAGATCCGCTCAAATTCTGCTGCTGATGAATATGTAGCAGAGCTTTTGGGTCTTGCTCCTCCCACGGCACTGAAGCAATTTGCTGAGTAGATTCTTCAATTTCTTTCTTTTTCTTTTTTCTGTTGTTCTTTTCTTTTCGTTTGTGCTGCACGGGTCATTCTCTGTTCTTTAACCTCTGGTTGAGACATCCATACCACCTGTCCAGCAGTCAATCATCCCTGTACCTTCAGATTTCTGTTCCATCTCTTTGTCACTCAAGACTTTATGCATCATGGCAAAGGAGAGCCTGCTCCCAGGACCGTTTTATAAAATTCCTAGCTTTAGCAACTGTATAAGTCTATAACGTGTCCCCGCATGGCTCAAAACAATGCCCATCGGAATCTCCCATCTAAATGGCATTGTGTCTTGCTTTAAGTTCATTTACTAAAAAAGCAAAATCTTTTCTGCTTCTTAAAATTTAGGTGGAATTTCCTTTAAAATAATAATATCTTGGGCAGCAATCTGAAATCTTTATTATAAAAGTTTTGTAGAATTGATTTCGCAAAGACTTCTTAGCAAAATATATCACCACATCTCTAGCAAATTCCTCTGTTTTGCAATCCAAGAATTAACTCTATAAATTCTTTCCACATCCCCACGAACTCTTCTTTATCAATATTCAAAATAACAGCCAAGTCATTAATCAACATTTCCATCAAAATCTTGAGTTTATCTTCTTTCAGACCCCTTATTCTCAAAGCATATTCCATCTGTCTATACTGGAACATAAGAATATCATCTTGTGAAGTCTCCACTTTTTCTCCATATCTTGAAATTTATAATCCAAAAGTTCAACTGTTTTCTTCAATTTCCTCTACTCTGGAGTCAGCTTCACAACCACTGAGGCATTCCAGATAGAGCTAGAAGTATATCATCCCTCAAAATAGCATTATTCTGTTCTAAAAGCTCCTTCATCTCTTTCTTCATTTCCTCCTAGTTTCAGATTTATTCTGATCCAAAAGTTGTTTCATTTCCTCCCTAAACTGTGAGACAGCACTACCATTATTTCTTAATGTCTTGTGCTGAATGTGCCAGATGGGGGAGGTGAAGGTGGAGTAGATTTAGGTTGCTGCACTGAGGGTATTATTTTAAGTTGTTGTTGCACAGTAGAAGTAGCAGGAGAAGAAGTTACTTTAGAAGCTGCAGTAGCTGGTTGTCGTTTTGAAGCCATTTTAATTTATCTCCTTTCTTCTTAAAAATACCAATAAAAATAAGTAATCCCAAAAAAAAATTAAAAATAAGATAAATAGAATAAGATAAGATCAATCTAAAAGTCCCCAAGAATAAAAAGTAAAAAAAGTAAAAAAAAAAGCAATATTAAAAACAATTCAGCCGATCCGTCTTTTAAAGGAAAAAAAAACTTTCAAAACGCCATTTTACTTTCACTCTCACTTTTCCGCCCAAAAAAAAAAAAAAAAGAGAAAGCTCAAAAAAATAAAAAAAATCAGCAGATACTAAATAAACTAAATAAACTAAAAAAAAATAAAATAAAGCTAAACTATAAATAAAATCCTTTAAACAGTTCTGTCCCGGTTTAAAATTACTCACGGTTTCTTTAAGTACGGAGATGGTAGCGGCGTCTCGCTTTGTTTCCGAAGAAACAAAGACAGCTGAGAGGCGGAGAAGGCAATGAACTCCGAGGGAACCCTCTTTCTACCCCCCTAAATAAAAATCCAGGAGAGTTAAGAGGTTCTACCTCTATTCATGCGATCTCTACCCCTTCCCTTCGCCGGGAAGGGGATTGCGAGCCGCGGGCCAGCTGATAAACGCTGTGTCCGCGGATCGACACCTTCTCAGGAGGACGGCTACAAAGTAGCCGCCATCTCCACCGCTTTGACCACCGGAAGTCCGCTCACCATGTATTTTTTCAGATCTGTGACTGTAGGACGTCCTTCCCCAGCTTGGCAAGTTTTTAGCCCACTAGGTGAAGATTATGTATGCAGTAACAAAGCACATCAAGAGAGCCTCCAGAGGTTGGGGAAGGCAGATCTCAGTGCCATAGAGATCCACCTTCCATGAGGCAGTCAAAATCCTAAAAAAAGATTTCATTCATCAGATCCATCTTTGAGTAGCCTTTAGATATAATTGCTCATTCCCCAAAACTATAACAATGCAATGACACACATATCAATTTTTCCCTTTGTCTATGTATTAGAGCAGGAAAAGTGCCTCCAAGCTCAGACAAACTTGCTGCCTGAGCCAGACAATTTACCTATGAAACAGGATGTTCTTGGAAGTTTCTGGGGAGTTTTTTGATTCTGGCAGCAGCACAGCAATAGTCACTTCCTTAATCGCCACCTGCGCAGCTGGGGATAATTTTCTCATGCCCACCTCCTTAGCCAGAGGCACACTCCCACTCACCCACATTCAGTGGCCAGCAGAGTCAACCAATGCTATTCATCATTTGAGGGACCCTTCTGGACCAATAGGCAGTGATGGTCTGTTATTTTAATAAACATAGCTTAGATACAGGGAGTAATCTCATAATCCCTTCTTAGCTGTCAGGCAGAGAGAGAGTTCCAAGAGGCAAAAAGGTAAAGCAACGTGTAAGTCTAAGTGTGAAGAAAGAGGCAGCTATGTAACTATCTATTTTTTTCTCTCTACATGTTAAGTAGCTTTAAAGTTGCCTAATAGCTAGTAAAATTACTTAACCATCGAACAGTTTTTTTTTCAAATGTGCCAACTTTAAAGTATGTGTACTTCAGCTCCCAGCATATTGGCTGGGAAATTCTAGAAGTTGATGTCCACATATCATAAAGTTGGCAAGTTTGAAAAACACTGACCTAATCTAACCCATGAGGGTGCATATTTCTCTGAGGTTGTACTCCCCAAACTAACCAAAATTAAATTTCATCACATTTCATTTCCACATCTAATGTAATTGAAATGAATTTTAAGTAATGTGGTGAATCTCTAGTTACATATTCCCCTTAAGTGATATTAAAAATGCAATTTAATAAATCTGGAGATTTCAATAGCATACCAAAAGGTTTGGCAGATTCTCTACAGCCCTACACTCTTCTTTTTTGCCCTTTCACCAACTGTCCAGGACTTCTTTATATACCTGCCCCCTTGTTCCTTTTGACCTGGTAACAATTGGGACAGCAACTGGGACCGTATGTGCAACAGATGTTCTCTCTCGTGAAATGATACCTGAGTACCAAGGGAGAAAACCATGTTTTCTTACAGAATTGGAATCTCTGAGTGCAAAATTGTTTCAAGAGTTCAATTAGGGAGAACTGGTAGAAGGAACACACTGACTTTATTTGTGATTCCACTTTCATGCTTGAAATGTAAAGCTATTATAAGAGGGAGGCTGGCCTTTGAAGCCAATAATACAGAATGAGAATATCTAATACCTTCCAGTCTATTGGACTACAATTCCAACTTGGCTGTTGAGCTCTAATGTGACCTTCTCAAGTAGCCAACTGCTCACAGATGATGAGTTGTTTCTAGAATTGATATACTTCTTTTCCCTTACAGGTGTAGTGAGTGCAAGACTGTCTTCCACAACAGTTGTCAGGCAAATGCCAATTTCTGTCCTCGTTGTGTCCGCCGGCAGAAATATCAGGAACTGCAAGAATTCCTTTGGAAATGATCTCAACCGTGCCAGTCCTTTGGATCAGATTCTGGAATTGGATAAAAATTCTGGAATTGTCCAGAAGGCAATTGGGAAACAGAAGCTTAGGAGCAATAGAAGGCCATTGCCAGCTGCACACTTTTTGTCCGGATTACAGTCCTACAACAACCAGTGCACCTTGCCATCAGCTCTTGGAAAGGAGCCCACAGAGATACTTCTTTGAATTCACTCATTATTGCCATTAATTTTCATGCATTCCTGCCTTCCCAGGCAAATTTATCCTTATCCTGACATTTGGTGAATACTGGATATATTAAAGGGATATGTAGCAAGAACTCCTAAAAAGACTGAAATTAATGCATGTGTCTTGATTTAAATTGCCAGAGAAAAGGAATTTTATTTTACCTTTAACAAATGCACTTTCCAGCAGATTTCTCGTGCCTTCTACACTTTGCAGACTACTCTTAAAATGTCTTGTGCCAAAATAGCTGCTGAATTCTTTAGAAAGGCACTCCATCTTTGGTGTCCTACTCAAGCAAAGTGACCAAGTGTATTCCAACCTTGATTTTAATATTTTCTTTTATTCTCCTATGCAGATAATTAGCTTTATTTAATAAACAGATGTCTTTTATGAATTCATTACTTCTATACAGCAGCTTATTTATAAAGTGACTATAGGCTTCTTGTGGGTTTATGTTCAAACGGAGATCAGTAACATTCTGTATTCAGGAATATGTGCCACAGAGAACCTTAATAATACTAAGGGGAAAAGGTTGGAGCCTGGATGCTGGAAGAAACTGGATTCATTCATTCATTCATTCATTCAATTTGTACAACTGTACTTCTCAGTAAGTGGGCAGTGGACAAATTTAAAATACTTCAAATACCAACAATTGCAGGAATACAAAAATTAAAATATATAATAGCAGTTGAGAAATATATCCTATAATCGCTAGGACAACCAAAAAACAGGTCTTTACACATGCTGGGCCCCAGGTAGATGATGATGTTACAGCTGGAATATGGAGGACTTGCCTTTCTTAGAGGGTATTGTAGTAAAAAGATTGGTCTAAGGCAGTGGTTCTCAACCTTTTTAATGCCGCGACCCCCAACCGGTCATAAGTCAAGGACTACTCAACCGGTCGTAAGTCGAGGACTACTCAACTGGTGCATCACCGTTTGCAGAATGGGACTTTTGGCGGGCTCAGCAGGGCAGAGACAGCCTGGACAATTCCTATTGGCTTTTGAAAGCCAATAGAATTAGACTCTATTCAAGAGAATCTATTCTATTGGCTTTCAAAAGCCAAGAGAATAAAAGGAAGTAGCACAGCTAAGGAAAAGGGGGAAAAAAATGGCGGACTGCGTTGTTTGGCGACCCCCGTGAAATGGTCGTTAGACCCCAATTGAGGTCCCGACCCACAGTTGAGAACCACTGGTCTAAGGTTTCCAGAGGAGTAGGGCACATATTTTGCTTCTTAAAATCTATGAAACTGGAAGAACTTGGAATATTGGTCATGTCCATTCCAAGGATTCTCTAAGTCCAACAAAAGTACAGGACCAAACTGATTAAATAAAAATGAAGATTCACAATGATGTAATTACATCACCACATATTTGAAGTATGATTACATATTTCATCAGCATAGTTAACATGCATCATTGGACATACCAACATTTCTGCTCCCTCCTCCATGATCACCCATTTATTTTAAAAGGATTTTTCTTTTGTATTTCTACAAACTTCCTTTATTCCATAGAGCAAAGCTCATAATATAGCTTCAGTCATGAAGCAGAAGAAATACCATGTGATACATGGTATTAGTTGGGGTTCCAGTTCAGCATCTGTCAACATCTTGCTTTGGGGAGTACAATTTTCTCAAGGATCCTGTCAACTATCCAATTGGTATTTCCAGAAAAAAAAAATCCTGGGATATGATTTTACCAAAAGTATAATACTTTACTGAAAATCTACATTGGCACAGAAAAAGCAAAACCAGCTCTGATTTTCCCACTCAAAGGCCTGCTTAGTTAAACAATAGACTCCCTTATTCCCACTCACCGGGTGTTCACATTGTCCAATAGTAACGTTTCTTCTTGTGATGGAAATAGTCCACTTCTCCATCAAGCACCTGCATTACTGACTTCTCTCTCAGAAGCCTCGGTTGCCTAGATACCACTCCTCCCCGTTTTGCGTTCCATCTCATTGTCAAGATACGAGCAAAGTGAGAAAATGTAGGTGAAAGGGCAAATCTGTCTTGACATACCAACCCCCCTGGAAAAAAGGCAGACCTGGAACAACGATAAACATATATACACATTATTATGTACAACCCAATTACTGCTTTATCCCTTAATGGGGCTGTTGAGAATACCTAATATGAAATTTCTTAACTAACCTCACTGTCCACCCACTCAGTATTTGCTAATGGATGGCTTTTCCACAGTACTAGATACTGTAATTTTATCTTGTAATATCTGAAGTCAAGAATTTTTTTGATCTTGTAGTGTTCCTCTCCCTTTACTAAGATGAGAGGAGGACATGGTTCTTTGACTGGTCTCAAACCAGATCCCTGAAAAAGTTTTAAAAGGCTGCAATGAAATACTGGATGAACTTGCCTGAGGCTTCTAGGAAACTTCAGCTCCACCATCACCAGATTTACAATCTGGACGATGTGGAAAGGCCCTATGTATTTGGGACCTAACTTTTGCCTCTCTACCTAAAGAGCAAGACTGATGGGAATATGTCATTCTTAGAAGAAAACAACCAAGAGCAAAGCCCCTACTATCTACCCTAACCCACTCAAATGAAGCCCTTCTGGAACTGAATGTTCACTTTCATAGTATCTTCCCAGAAGAAAATATACAGACACAACAGAGCATTCATCAATAGTTTCTTAAAAAGAAGCACAACCCAGCATTCCTGTGACAAGAAAAGTATTCCAGACTCCTCTCTAAAAAAAAAAAGGCGAATATTAGCGATATGAGATTCATAGGGGAACAGAAAAGGTCAGTCAATCTAGGCAGGTATAGCAAAAATCAAAGATGTAACTGATTACCTTACTAAAATAATCAACCCCATGGATAAATACCTCTTTCTTCTCCTACACGTGGGGACCAATGACACAACAATAAATCTTAAAACAATAGCAAGAGATTATGAACAGCTAGGGAAGAAAGTTAAAGACTTAAGAGCACAAATGGTGTTTTCATCTATACTTCCAACAAAAGGCCAACATCCAATGAGGGAGCAAAGAATTTTAGAAACAAACCACTGGCTTAAAAACTGGTGTTGTCAACAGAACTTTTGTCTTCCTAGACCATGGCCTGTATTACCTAGATCAGGGGTCGGCAACGTGAAACGGTGAAAGAGCCACTTGGGCCCATTTCCCTCACAAAAGAAAAAACTAGGAGCCGCAAAATGTGCGCATGCACGTAATGGGGCTTGATTAAAGAGTGGAGCCTAAGCAACACATCCACTGGCCCTGCCCCCATCCAGCTTCTCTTTCTCTCAGAAAAGACTGCTATCCGCCTGCCCCGCACTCTCCCTCTTTTGCTGAAGCAGCGAGCAGGAGGCCAGCCTTCAGCATGGCGGGCCTGCTGGAGGCTGAGGCCCCTGAAGGCATGGACCGGGCTATCTTCCATAGCGGTGGGATGGCAACTGCAGGAGCAACAGCCTGCTCATCTCCAGTGATGGCGGCCACTACGGAGCCATCTGGTGGCTATTAATCCAGCAACCAGGCAGCAGTTGGGCGATTGGTTGGGCAAAACAGGTGGATAGGATTGCAGCCAATGATAGTAGGATGTTAGAGCTGCCAACTCTGGTCTCCACCTGGGTGGGCGGGCAAACGAAACCCTGAAACCTTTCGCGTTTGTTTGCAAAGAGAAGATGCCGGTGGCGCACGGCCCGGACTGTCAGCATTGCCATGGGACCACTTCCTGCGGTGCCAGCTAAAGCGGTGTGCTTCTCTTTGCAAACAAACACGAAAGGTTTCGGGTTTTCGCTTGCCCGCCCACCTGGGTGGAGACCCTGCGCCACCCCTTCTCCTGCAGCCAGGGAAAGAGGGCCAGCCCCAAGAGTGTCCTGGAGGACTTTTAAGGCTCTGAATACCCCCCACACCCTCCCCCATCAGCCCAGGCACTGTGGCTCCACAGCAGGAGGGAACCCTCCAGATCTTCAGTACTCCTGGCAGCAAAAGCGGCGGTGGGAGGATTGTGACTTACTTCAAGGAGCCTGATCGACTCACCCTTATGACCGACGCCAGCCTGTTCGGCTGGGGAGCACTTCTTTGCTCACAGTGGGCCCAGGGCTGTTGGTCCTGCTCCGACCTTCGGCACAATATCAACTGGCTGGAGCTCAGGGCAGTACACCTCGCCTGCACCACTTTTGCAGCACAGTAGCGAAGCGTCATGTGTTGGTTCTCATGGACAATGTGGCTCCAAGGCACATGTGAACCGGCAAGGGGGCACCTGATCTTGTGCACTCTTGACCAAGGCACTCCTGCAGGGTCCTGGGCAGAGGCCAACCTGGCCTCCATCAACGCCGACCACATTTCAGGGGAGGCAAACACTCAGGCTGACTTCCTGAGCTGGGCGATGGTGGACCATTCAGAATAGCGCCTACACCCGAGGATATTCAGGGAGATCTGCCACCGCTTCGGGTTGCCAGTTCTAGACCTCTTTGCCTCCCCAACAAATGCTCATCTATGGCGATTCTTCTCCTGCTTTCCGTCTCCAGGGGCTGAATGAGTGGATGCTTTTCGGAGCCCATGGCCGAAGGGACTGCTTTATGCCTTCCCGCCTCTTCCTCTTCTTCCAGCGGTTGTCTGCAAGCTTCTTCAGGAGCAGGCAGAGGTTCTTCTAGTGGCCTCATATTGGCCACGGAGACCATGGTTTGCCGACCTAGTGAACCTCTCTTTAGGGGCCCCATGGAGGATTCCCCCAGAGCAGGTCTCACTCAGCCAGGGGACCCTCCTTCATCCAGACCCCCCAATGACTCCAGTTAGCCGTCTGGCACTTGAGTGCTCGATCCTGTCACAGGAGTCCTGCCCACCTGGGATCATTACCATAATCCAGGCCTCCCGCCGGTCCTCTACCACCCGGATTTATGAGGCAACGTGGAGGAACTTCTGTTTGTGGTGCTCAACTCACCACTTGACCAGTCCAGACTTGATAATTCCACACATATTGGATTACCTTCTACAGGGCCTTGAGAGGGGCTTGGCCCCAAACACATTATGCAGACAGGTTGCTGCTCTCTCCACTGTACTTACCTGTGACTCAGCAGTTTCCCTAGGTCATCATCCCTTGATCCGATCTTTTATCAAGGGGGCTACTAACCTCAAGCCCCCTGTAGTGCACAGGTTTCCATCTTGGAACCTACCGCGAGTCCTCTGGGCTCTAACCAGACCGCCCTTTGAGCCCCTCAAGACATGTGATATACGGTATGTATCACACAAGGTCGCATTCCTGGTGGCAATCACTTCTGCACAATGGATATTGGAACTGGTGGCACTCTCAGTTAGGGATGACTTGTGCCTCTTTCATCAGGACCAAGTGGTCCTTCGTCTGGATGCTACCTTCCTCCCAAAGGTCAATTCTCTCTTCCACAGGGCTCAAGAAATCATACTGCTGGACTTCAGTCCTCACTCATCTCATGCCCTGGAATGGCAATGGCACCTTCTGGATGTCCGCAGAGCACTTCGTTATTACATCTCACGGGCAGCTGCCCTCCGCAACTCTGAGGCCCTCTTTGTTTCCTTCCATCCTTCTTCTAAGGGTCAGAAGGTGTCCTCCTCCACGATTGGTAGGTGGATTTGGGCATGTATTGCGGGGGCGTACCAGGCTGAATTATTGCCGGTTCCATGGCGGATAACAGCACACTCGACCCGTAGCACGGCTACCTCTGTGGCCTGGATCACTCAGGCGTCATTGAGAACCTTTGCAGAGTGGCCACATGATCATCACCATCCCCCTTTATAAGGCATTACAGGATTGACAGGTTCGCCTCTGCAGAAGCCTCCTTTGGTAGGAGGTTGCCCCAGCAGGTCGTAACTCAAAGTGCCACACCAGACCGGGCTTCTCCCCTCCCTCAGGGACAGTAGGCTTTGGTATGTCCCATTGGTGGATTATCCATCTCCAGTGCTGGAGAAGGGGTATTGTCTTACCTGAATGCCTTTTCTCAGCACAGAGATGAATAATCCACTCCCACCCTTGTACGTTGTTTAGGCCTAGGGCTAGATTTATGAGCCAACACATCTTGCTGTCAATCAAGGCTTTTCCTGCATCGAGATTGGGAGATGCTAGCCCACGACAGGTGTTGCAACTTTGACTGACTGATCTGATTGGGCAGGAACACAATCTAAACCAATTGGTGGATTATCCATCTCCATGCTGAGAAAAGGCATTCAGGTAAGACAACACCCCTTTTGTTTTCCTGGAGCTGCATGGAAGATCTGCTGCTTGCTGGACTTGATGACTACAGTACTGTAGAGAGCTAGAATTACTTCTGTAAGTATTTTAAAATATTCTTTTTTGTTACTCTATAGCAGGGGTCTTCAAACTCGATTCTTTTATGACTCAAGGACTTCAATTCCCAGAATTCCTCAGCCAGGCACCCTGTAATCATTTTGGAAACTACTCTGCTTTTTTGTGTTTGTATGTACAGTACTTTGCAAGATTGTTTGTTTGCATTTGCCCGAAACTATAGCATGTGGCTGCTGCTATCTCCTCTCCCTAGCACAGACCCACCAGAGATTCTGCCTGGAGAGCCTTGTGCCTATCAGGGACAGTGTTTTTTTTTTGTTATTGTTTAAAAAAGGTTTTAAATTTAAATTGCCTCCAGAACTTGTGGGTGTTCCCTCACTGGAGGCTTTTAAGAAAATACTGGATAGGCATTTATCAGAAATACAGTACAGTACTGTATTCTCTTATGAGAGCAGTGGGTTAGACTAGATGACCTCAAGGTCCCTTCCATCTCAGTAACTGTTGCAAGCCAACAATTCTGTAAACTCCACCCCCATCTCCTTCTGCATGCCTGGCTGGAGATGCTTAAGCTAATAGCCGGCAAGTGTGTGTGTATGTATTTTTTAAAAGCAACTGCTTTTAAACCTGGTTGGGAGTCAGTTTACAGTATTGTGGTTACTAAAATTGGAAACAGCTGTTTGGTGGCTGGAAACAGCCTGCAGCAGCAGCGGGAAACATCTCTCAGTTCAGACAGCCATTGGAGGAAATAATAAATCAAATCTTGGTTCATTTAACAATCCATCTGATTCAATTAATGAATTTGATTTTAAAATGTTGTCTGATTCATTTGACAATTATGAGCCTAATGGGCAGACTCTATTAGGCTCGTACCTTGAGAACTAAGAATGGAATGGAATGAAATGGAACAGAACGGAACCGAACGGAATGGAACAGAATGGAACAGAGCTGGAAGGGACCTTGGAGGTCTTCTAGTCCAGCCCCCTGCTCAAGCAGGAGAACCTTTTAGAGACTGAGTGACCAAACTACAACCCAAAAGTGGTGGCAAACCTTTTAGAGACCGAGTGACCAAACCGCAACCCAAAACCTAGTTATGCATCGCCAGATGCTGGGTGGGCGTGGCCACCAAGCTGTCGGCTCGCTCACTTGCTCGCTGTCCACTGCAACTTGTGCTCACTCTCAAGCTGTCTGCAGCAAATGCTGCTTCTGCAGAAAGTTGCTCCTTTTATAGCCTCTCACCTATTCCCAGACTGCACATGTGCGGAGAGGAAGAGAGAGCAGCTCGGCCCAGCAATGGCTCGTGTGCCACCAGAAACAGCTCCACGTGTCTCCCTCCCAACAGAAACAGCACAGCAATTAACTACAGGAGGGAGGGAGTTGAATAGATTGGTAACAGGGTCATTAGCCAAACACGTGGCATAACAAAGACTATAAGAACGTGATTCTCAATCCTGGCTAGAACTCTGACGATGTCAGCAGACGCTGACGAAAGCTAAGTTTTTAAATAATTTTTTAGTCTCATATATATATCTGAAAGAATGTTTGACATCTATGAGAGAAGGTCATCACCAAGATTCCCTTCAGACGGAAGACCTCGTGAAATTGATAGAAATATGTCTCCAGATTTATTTCACATTCCAAGGTACCATCTATGAACAGATAAAAGGAACCCCGATGGGCTCCCCCATCTCCAGTATTATAGCTGAGGTAGTCCTTCAACAGCTTGAACATAAGGCTATGACTTTATACCAACCCAAATTTTGGGTTCGATACGTGGACGATACATTTGCTATTGTCAAAAGACAACATGTAACTACATTTATGGGAATATTAAATTCCATCTACTCTGAAATAAGGTTTACTGTAGAGGAAGAAAGACACAATTCTCTTGCCTTCTTAGATGTTTCCATCCACCGTCAACCAGATGGATACCTACATACGAAGGTATTCAGTAAACCAACCCACACGGATAGAATCCTCCATTACCAGAGTAATCATCCTGTTTCCCATAAAATCAGCTGCATAAAAACGTTATTTAAACGCGTTGACTCCCACTGCAGCATGGATGAATATAAGAAAGAAGAGAGGAGACACCTCTTCCGTATGTGCATATATAACGGTTATCCATTAAAATTTATCAAACGACATTGTACAACTTTCCAGCACCAGACCACCCAACGAAGAAGGGATTCCCCCCTACAAAAACACGCATCTCCCTCCCATACATAAGTAACATCTCAGAGGCCACAGCCAGACTACTAGCACCCCATGGTATAGAAGTAGCTCACAAACCTAACCAAACCCTACGATCAAAAATTATGCGTCCAAAGGACCCCCTACCTACCATGGAGAAATCTGCTATTGTTTATAATATCAACTGCAAAAACTGCGAAGGCAACTATGTGGGAGAAACAGCCAAACGCTTGAAAACTCGCCTCCACGAACACAAACTGGCCATAAAACGAGGCGAACCACACTCACAACTTTGGATGCATATGGCACAACAAGGCCATCAGTCTGACTTCAATAACACCCTTATCGTAGCCAGTGATGCCACGAAGGGAGGTCGGCTGCTAAAAGAAGCCTGGTTCTCGAATAACAACTCAATCAATCGTCACATTGACTTGCACCCAGCACAACAAGCGCTACGAAAATGGAAATCAAACCATCATCCTTTATATCACAAACCTTACAATCAACATCCACAACATTCTAAACCAGGAGCTACACCTCCTCCCTACCAGAAACAATCTGATATAGACTACCCAGAAACCTCCCAACAATATCAAGGGGAACCCACACCCCCTTTAATTGGAGAAAACAACAATAATGACATTGGAGCGCTTAAGAAATTTGAGGATAGAACCACTCAATTTAGCACTACCCATAATAATAATAAAGGTGGATATCCCATACAGAGAGGGGAGAAAAAACATGTGATGACGACCCGTTCGCTTGATAAAAGGGAAAGTAACATGAGCGGAGAATCTGCCCAAATACCAACAGACTTTTGCTCACAGAAATGGGGGGGATTTAACTTGAATATTGACCTATGAGGGAAGATGAGCATGGGGGACACCATGATGGAGGAGGATGATTCAAACATTGAAAAATACCACATCCAGTTGATGCTTGTACATGCGAGCGAAGATAAATATGGGAGCACGCAGCAGAGGAAAGATGTTAAATTGAAGCCGATGAAGCCCCGCCTCCATGGTAGGATACACAATGACATCGAACTAAATCCCCCCGCTGCAACAAGAGCCAGTGCTGCCGGGAGAGGGCGGAACATAGCTTTAACAATACCCCCTGAGATCAACGGAGATGTGAACACAAGTGCTCGAGAGAACGACGGAAGAAATCTTTACTCCGATTCCCCCTCCCACCTATCAGCTGTTCAGCGGGGAATGCTAGCACGGTCTAGGAACCACGCGCAGACGTCTATGGAACCCATTTAAACCACCTTGTTAGAAACGGTCTCTCAGCCCTGAAGATGTTGGGGAGTTTTCCCAACGAAAGCTTGGCAACCTTTTAATATAATAAAATACTTTAATTAAAGTATTTTAACTTTAAACTCTCCTGGTGAACACGCTTTATTCATTCCATTTATAATTATGCCCGGGAGTCACATTTTCACCATCATTATTGAATATGTGTATATATATATATATATATATATATATATATATATATATATATATATATAATATATATATATATGTTTGTCTGAGGTTTTCGCGGGTATGTTATATAGGTCTTTGGTTGTTCGGGTTTTCTCCCGCGTAAAATTGGAAGTGTCTTGGCAACGTTTCGACGAAGTCACATTCGTCATCTTCAGGCTGCTCAAAACAAGAAGCTAAAAACACCAGCCTGAAGATGACGAATGTGACTTCGTCGAAACGTTGCCAAGACACTTCCAATTTTACGCGGGAGAAAACCCGAACAACCAAAGACCTATATATATGTTTGTGTGTATATATGTATATATATATATATATGAATATGAATATTAAAAACAAAACTGTGATTCCTGGGTAGAGTCATGTTAAATAATAAAATATATGAACACCAGGAAGTTATAAAACTATAAAAAGTTTTAATAGAATAAAACCAAGCTTTCGCTGGCTTCTGCCAGCATCATCAGGGTAGCGTCCAATCGATGGGAGAAGCTATTTATAAATGTGGCGCTCTTTGCACCCGGCTTCTTGACCTCGTCATAGGTCCCAGCCAATCCACCTGCGTTTTGATCGTAGTTTCTGTATTGCAAGCTGTAATTTCCTCACTTTCCTTGCTTGTGCCAATACGACAGCTCTTCCTCCCTTCTTCGTATAACTGTAAGTCGGGGGGGGGGGCTTTAATTCTACGTAATTAAATGTGTACTGTCTGTGTTTATGTTGTTTATTCCCCTCATCCTCCCTCTTAGTATTTCCTATTTTCGTTCTCCTCCCCCTATCTCTCTGTCTACAATCCTCCTTCACAACTATATCCTCATTGTTCGTCTCCGTAGCCCAGGATTCCATTGTGTTCGTATCATCCTGTTTCCCGATCTTTCGTATCGCTTTGTTAACTCCCCTTTCTATTTTCTCTTCAATGGGGGTAATTTTAACATCCTCCCCAGAATTTGTGGCACCCACAAGTTGATTGTTAGCCCCTTCTCCTGAGGGGGCTGTGTTATATCAGTGTTATCTTCATTTTAGATGTCAAAAGAGTCTCTCTCTCCCTTCCTCTCCCTGTCCCTCTTTCTGCCCTTCGTCTGCCAGTTGTCTTCCCCCACTCAGTGTATGTGTGTGTGTGAGAGAAATAGGCAATTGCATTTCCCCACACTCTCTCCCTCCCTCCTCTCTCTCTCTTCTCTCTCTCTCTTTCTCTCTCTCTTTCCTCTCCCTCTCCCTCTTTCTCTCTTTCCTCTCTCTCTCTTTCTCTCTCTTTCCTCCCCCTCTCTCTTTCCTCTCTCTCCCTCTCCCTCTCTCTTTCCTCTCTCTCACTCTCTCCTTCTCCTCCCCCCTCTCTTTCTCTTTCTCTTTCTCTTTCTCTTTCTCTTTCTTTCTCTTTCTCTTTCCTCTCTCTCTTTCTCTCTCTCTCTTCCCTCTTCCCTCATTCTCTTTCCTCTCCCTCCATCTCTCTCTCTCTCTCTCCAGATGAGAAGAGAGAGAAAATGAAAGGCAGATGGTGCCGACGGGGCGGGGAGGGGAGGGGGCAGGAGGCAGCAGAAGGCACTGAACGGCGCTCAGGGCACCAAGGACTGACCTGGAGAGACATGTGGCCAGCTTGGCTGCCCAGGGAGTGTCCCAGGGACAGCCCAGGGAGCGATGCTCCTGCCGGCCCCTGCCCCAGCTGGGACTGCTACCCAGGAGGCAGCAGGATGAAGAAGGGACGGAGGAGGAGGAGGGCAAGGAAGCCGCCACCACCCCAGCCAGGACTGCCACCTGGGGGCAGCAGGAAGAAGGGGAGGAGGAGGAGGGTGAGGAAGCCGCCGCCCCAGTCAGGACTGCTGCCCAGGAGTAGCAGGAGGAAGAAGGGGAGGGTGAGGGCGAGGAAGCCGGCATTGCTCCAGCCGGGACTGCTGCCTGGCGGTAGCAGGAGGAAAAAGGGGAAGAGGAAGAGGAGGAAGAGGAAGCCGCTACTGCCCCAGCCAGGACTGCTGCCCGGGGACAGCAGGAGGAAAAAGGGGAGGAGGAAGAGGAAGAAGAGGAAGCCGCTGATGCTTCAGCTGGGACTTTGCGTTGCCTGGGCTCGCCCTCTGCCCATGGGATATAGCCGTGGTGGGCTGCTGAGGGGGCTGGTGCTGTGTGGGCTGCTGGCTCTGGCTGTGATACTATGGCTGCTCTGCCTGACTGGCCCCTGCCAGCCCCTCCACAGGCTCGGCTGCCCCCTGGCACCCCTCTTGCCCCAGCACCCACCCAAGGTGCCGAGGGGGCAGCAGGAGGAAAAAGGGGGGAGGAGGAGGAGGGTGAGGAAGCTGGTGTTGGGGCCCAGGAGGAGGAGGTGCCCCCACAGGTCTGGCCAGGGCTCTTCTGCCAATGTCCAGCGACTCCAACCAGAAGTTCCCACAGGCCATCATCGTCAGCATGAAGAAGGGCAGAACCTGCGGCTGCTCGAGTTCCTGTGTGTTCACCCGGATGTGCAAGCCATCAGAGCAGAGCCGCACTTCTTCGACCTGACATTGCTGCGTCTCCCTCTTGCTTCCTGGCAGCTGAGACTCCAGCGCGCCTTCCCGGCCAGCGGGACCAATGGTCACGCCATCTGGGGATTGCAGGGGCTACTCTCCCTCAGGGCTGTGGCTTGTGAGAGGACTGGCCTGCTCAGTGGAAGCTCTGGTGGGCTGCTCCTAGTGGGGCTCCCAGGGCTTTCCCACATGTGCGCCTTGGATGGTGCCAGCTTGGGAAAGGGACTTCCTGGCTGTGCTTCTCCCAGGGGGTGGGGCATCAGGGCACACGGCCAATCAGGAGCCCCACGAGAGGGCAAGTCAGAGAGAGAGAGAGAGAGAGAGAGAGAAGAGAAGCACAAGTGCTTCTCTCTCTGTCTTTCTCTTTGCAAACGGCGGAGGAGGCTCAGAGCTGCTTCAGAAGGCTCAAAGAGCCGCATGTGGCTCTGGAGCCATGGGTTGCCAACTGTGGACTAGCCAAACTCAAGTCCTGCAGCTGTTCTTCATATGTTTTAGTCTCCAGGCCTTTGATCATCTTAGTTGCTCTTCTCTGTACTTTTTCCAAAGTCTCAACATCTTTTTTGTAGTATGGTGACCAAAATTGGTTACAGTACTCCAGTTGTGGTCTCACTAGGGCAGTGTTTCTCAACCTTGACCATTTTAAGGCATGTGGACTTCAACTTCCAGAATTCCACAGCCAGCATTGCTGGCTGTGGAATTCTGGGAGTTGAAGTCCACATGTCTTTAAATGGTCAAGGTTGAGAAACACTGCACTAGGGTTTTCTAAAGTGGCACTAATACTTGATGTGATCTTCATTTTATGCCTCTGCTTATACAATCCTGGATTGTATTAGTTGTTTTGGCTGCTGTTGCACAAGCTGGCTCATCGTCAAGTGATTGTCCACTAGGACTCCAAGGTCCCTCTCACAGTTGCTGTTTTTGAGCCAAGTCTAGCCTAGTCTGTACTTAAACCTTTGATTGTTCCTGCCTAAATGTAAAACTTTACTTTTCTACACATTGAAACTCATTTTATTGGATAGGGCCCATTGTTCAACTTTGTCAAGATCTATTTGGATCCTGAGCTTGTTTTCTGGGATATTGGCTATTCCTGCCAGTTTAGTGTCATCTGCAATTTGATGAGTTCCCTTTCTATTCCCTCATCTAAGTCATTAATGAAGGTATTGAAGAGTACTGGGCCTAAGACAAAGCCTTGTGGTACCCCACTGCTTACTTCTCTCCATGTGGATATAGTACCATTGAGGACTACTCATTGAGTACGGTTTGACAGCCAGCTACAAATTCATTTGGTGGGTGATAATATTCCACCTATTTGTAATTTACCAAGCAGTAGATAGTGGTCTACTTTGTCAAATGCCTTAATGAAATCTAAGTATACTATGTCCACAGCATTTTGTCGGTCTGCTAATTTAGTAACAAAGAATGAAATAAGATTGGTTTGGCATGATCTGTTTTTAACAAACGCATGCTGGGTACTAGTTATAACTTTGTTTGGTTCTAGTTGTTCGCAGATCTCTTTTTTATTATCTTTTCCAGGATCTTCCCAGGTGTTGGTGTTAGACTGATTGGTCTATAGTTTACTGGGTCTGTTTCCCCCCCCTCTTTCTTGAAGATGGGAACCCCCAGCCCTTTTCCAATCTTCAGGTACTTCTCCAGTGTTTTAACAGATTCCTAACCAACTTAGCTAACAACTTTGTCATCCAAAATATAGAGGAGGGAATTATACTGGACCTCATTCTTACTAATAGAGAAGAAGTGATAGAATGAGTTGAAGTTGCGAACCTTAGGAGAGAGTGACTACATCACACTGGAATTCAATATAATGCAAACATAATCAATAGAATATAATCCAACCAGTGTCTTAACCTTTAAAAAGGTGATTTTAACAAACTCAGAAAGAGCCTAAGCAAAATTTTATGGATAAAAATCCTAAAAGGGAAAACAACTCAAGAAGTGTGGGTATTCTTTATTATTATTATTATTATTATTTTCTTTTTTCTATTTCTCTTTTTTTATATATATTTTATCTTTAATTATTTTATAACTTGTTTAAGTAATGTATTTAGATTTGTTTATAGTTTTATAACTTATATTGAAAAGTTAGTTTTCTTTTCATATTTTTTATGTATTTCCTTTTTTTTCTTTTCTGGTATTTATGTTTTTCTTTTTTTACATATATATTGTTATTAATTATTTAGTAATTCGTTTAAGTAATGTATTTAGATTTATTTATATTTTATACTTTTCTTAAGATTTTTTGAAGAAACTCTAATTAAGCCTATATCCAGTTCTGGGATAGTTGGAGGAGGGAAGGGGAGGGTTGGGGAGGGATGGGGAAAATTGTTTTGTTTTTGTATTGTAAAATCTTAAAAATTTTCAATAAAAAAAAAGAAGTGTGGGTATTCTGACACAAACTTAAAGTGTTCTCTTTTAAATCCAGTCAGATAGTTAACTCAAAAGAAACGATCTTATAATAAACAAAATATATTTTAATGAGAAAGATTACTTGCGTTCAATTTGTGATTGGTGCTGCTGGAAATACATCTTTGTTCATCTTTTAGATCATCCCTTTAGGTAAGAAAGTGTTGCTGCTCTTCATACCATCTTTATGCTTATAGTGTGACCTTCCATGGCCCATGCTTCTTACAGACAAAGAGATTCCCATGTGGCTTGTGTCCAGGAAGTCTCCCAATGACCTTTGGAACTCCTCCCACTAACCCATCCACATACCTAGCATTCAACACAATAACTGCCAGACACTCCAACATAGAGGTTAACTAACTTGTGACTAAATAGGTAAAAACTTGGTATCAAACATGCATAACTATAAGGTAAATATAAAACATGCATGATTATGAAAAAGGCAGGTGTTACATCAAATAATGCATAAGACAATACATAATTTGAGGTTTAATCTTCTGGTTCAGTCTTCATCAGCAATGGACCAAATCGGTGATCAGCCTGGTACACGTGTCTTTGAGTCACGACCTGACTCACGTGGCTTCATGATCTGGACTTCAGCTGGGCAAACTAGTTCATCAAGTGGGTGGGCCCGGTGGGCAAAAACCGTGGGCCAATAGTTCTGGTGTGCAGTCTTGTCTCCCAGTGAGACAAGGTCTTCTTCTTCCAGTGAAGGAAACTGGAACCAAATCTGGAACAGAAAAAACTGGAACCCAAGCTTCTCTGGAACGAGGGGAACTGGATTCACAGGATACTCAGGAACTGAAGAACCTGTAAAGACATAAACAGCTGAATCTGGAAATACAGGAGCAGCTGGAGCTGAAGAATCAGGATCAGAAACATCTGGAACTGAAGAATCAGGAACAACAGCTTGAGCAGAAGAGATTCAATTGTCTAAGTTGGTCTTCTTTAGCAAAAGGACTCGGTCAGTGATTAGTCTGGTGTATAGCTAGTTGCTTGTCGTGACTCCTTAGACAGCGTCTTAGGTTCTAGGTGTAAGGCTGCTGGGTTCCTGTTGCTGTTGCACAGGTGGCATTTCACCTTAGCTGTGCAGTCCTTGGCCGTGTGATCCATAGAGTCACAGCATTTGAAACATATCCTATTCTCTTTGAGTAGGTTCTTTCGGTCATCTAGGGATTTCTTCCTAAATTCTCTGCAATCATTTAGAGCAGTGGTTCTCAACCTGTGGGTCGGGACCCCATTTGGGGTCAAACGACCATTTCACGGGGGTCGCCAAACAAGGCTGTCTGCCATTTTTCCCCCTTTTCTTTGACCACGCCCCTGGCACCCAGTGATCTATAAGTGGTTGGGGGTCACCACAACATGGGGAACTGTATTATGGGGTCGCGGCATTAGAAAGGTTGAGAACCACTGATTTAGAGAGTGAGAAGACTTGTGCATTGGGCAAGTCAGGCCTTTTGTAGTTGGATGCGGATTTGAAGGAACGCTTCTCGGTGTTCATTCGTCTGGAGCATTCTTTGGGGGAGGCGTGATGTCTGCTTTATATACTGAAGGGGTGGTTCTGTCCGTAGCTTGGCCAGATCCCTTGGTTACATCAGGGCTGTGACTGTTTCGCCCAGTCGTTGGATAGTGTGCTTCTCTGATGGGAAGGTACCAGGGGTCATTGTGGAGTTTAACCTTCTTGCTGATAAATTTAGCGAGAACCGCAAAGGGGGGAATTTTGTTTTGATTGTCTTCCCCGTAAGTTTGAGAAAACTCAATCCATTGTTCACATATCAACTGTGGTAGGTTTTGGATGATAGAAGTTTGTATTCTAAGCAGGTCGAGGCAAGCTAATCCCGGCAAGGTAGGGTCCTGTTGTGCTGACCGTAGTTGAGTAATGAGTGATGAGAAAGTCTTCAGCTATTTGTGGTCATTGATTCTTATATTGGGGAAATTAAGAACGCGGTCCAGAAGCGAAGACTCCGTCACTGAGGGATCACCGTAGTCCTCGTCAAATGCGGCCCAAGCCTCTGCAAGGCCGATGTTGGGGTCGCCCAAATTGGATGCAAAGATGTCGTTCACAGTGTTTACAGATTCTGGGCCTAACCATGCTGTCAGCTGAACAAGTTCCTCATCTGACCCAGTCTTTTCTTCGTTGATGGCGCGCTTGAAGATATGTTTCCACAACAAGTAGTCTCTTCCAGCTTTGTCGGAGAATTTCCGTACCCCTCTGGCTGCTAAGTCCAACCTTCTTCCAATATACATTGGGGGATACATCGATCCCGTGTGTAGGCTGTAGCTTGGTGGAGGTGGTGGATCCCTTCCGTGAGTGGGGGCGTGCACCATGGCTGGCTGGTAACTTCCTCCGGCGTATTGTTGGCTTGATCTGAACTCCTCTGCTGTGGCATTGAGCTGAGAGAGCCCAGGCTCCTGTTTGATTACGAGTTGGAGGGTCTGTGTTTCTGGTAGAGTGTAGCTAGCTCCCTGGTAGGCTGGCAGAGCTGATGCTCAAGGCTGTCCTCTGTAGTCAAGACTGGTGGCAGTTCCTTCGGACGCTGCCTCCTGTTGGCACAGCAGGGACTCTAGTGACTTTAGTGTGGCTCTAACTCTTTCAACCTCTTCCCTGAGCGATGGCTGGTTCTGCTGTAGGGCCATTGGCGCTACAGGTGGATCCATCCGATTGCCATTAGTGGTATGGTTTGGTGGGTTCTGTGGGGTAATAATGGTGAAAAGAACTTGTGGCACTCCCCGCTGTGCAGTCATTGCCATTGCTGGTAATCCCATCAGGTTCAATGTGGCAGCAACGGCGGGAGGATCTCATGACCTAGGTGTCGTGACATCAGCTCTGTGATTGACCGGCAAATCAGGTTGTTGAGATTCCTCTGTTCGTCTACTCGGTCTTGGGGGGCTTGTGGCTGGCTGTGGCACTCTCATCTGTGCATTCTGGAATGCACTTTGGTCGTCCACATAGGCCTATACGCGGCTGTGAGAACTTTCCCTTCCTAGACTTTCCAACTTGGGCGTTGACATGGCATCTTCTAACTCTCTCTGCAGGATTGCTTCTATTGCGGCTACTTCTTTTGCTTTCTGTTGTCGCTGGAAAATCTCAAAGTTGGCCTGAGCTTTGGCCAAGTCTTCTCTATGTAGCTTGTCGTCTACTGCTGCTTGTGCAGCAACGTTAGCCATTGTGGAATTGATCCGTGCTTCCGTGAGATGGGCGGCAATGATCTCTGCTCCTGAGGCTCGAGATGCATGGCTCTGGTGAGAAGATGCCTTTGAATGGCGGGAGGGTCCTGTGATATGCGATTGTTGGGACACGCTGGAGTGTGCCTTGGACATGTGGCGAAAAGATGAGGCCTTTCCAAACACATGGGATGGATCTGCGTGCGACCATTGGGATGGTGCATGTGAATAGCGGGAGACTTCGGACTCTGCTCTGTCGACCGGTCTGCCTTTCTGGTGAGGTTCGGGCTGTGGGGAACCATGTGAGCTCACTAGAAGCTTCTTACATTTCTCGTTTATTAGCTTGAGGCTTTGCATCTCGCTGTCGACTCTTAGGTCTCTTAATTGTTCCTGAATGTCCTTGAGTTGCTGTTCAGAGTCCATCCATTGCACATAGGCGTCTTCCTTATCTCCTTCCACTGCGTGTGCCCATTTTGGGGAGAGTTCCTCCTTCTGTTCATGGTAGAGTTTGTATAATCTCTCCCAGCCTCTTTCATGGTGCCTGTGGATGGTGTGCCATTTCTCCATCAGATGTGAGTGCATGGCTTCTGTGAGCTTTCTGCATTGTCTAAGATCGTATTGACCCTGAGACATTTTTGGCTTTGTTGAGGCTTGAGTTTCAGCTTCTATGTGCAGGTCAAAGTTGGCTGTTTGCAGCATCTCTCCTTGACTGGCTGGTTGGGGTGTCTCAACTAGGCTGGTTAATTGACCCCCTTCATCCAAATTAATAAGTCACTCCTTCATGGTTAGGGTAGGTTCAGTGTTCTTCTCAGCGATTTCGAAGAAAATTTGGAGAACTTCTCTCTTTGACCACTAGGGGTTGCTACTTGTAGATCAGCTTCTGAGGTGCTGTCTGTGGGTGGAGATGCCACTGGGTGTGTTCTCCTGCGTTTGTGGGTACTTCAGTGCAGTTCACCCCTTCACCACTAGGGGTCAATTGCTGTGGGTCAGCTACCAGGGTGCTCTGGCTTCGAGGTTCACCCTTTGTCCACTAGAGGGGCTTCTCTGGGGCAGTTAAAGGCTTGCATGTAGTGCCTCCTTTAACCACTAGGGGGCATCTGAAGAAAGGCCAGCCAAATTCTTCCTATTATCACGTTACTACTAGTGGCCACTGAGAGAATGTAGAGGTACACACTCTCGTCTGGCTACCTTTGAGTGCAGGCTGTGACCCTGGGTCATCAGCTGTGATAATAAGCAAAGAGACTTGGCTTTGATTTCTTCTGTCTAAGTTCCCTCAAGCTGGAACAGCTTAGTGCTCAGCTTGAGTGAGTGAATGCTTCTGGTAAGTTCACTCTGTGCCCTCTAGGGAATATTGGTAGCTTGGGATAACTTTAAGTAACTTGCACTTTAACTAACAGATTTGCTCTGTTGTGTGCTGAAT
>NW_024100168.1:0-67761 GCF_016545835.1 Crotalus tigris
TTTCATATGTGCAGGTAGGCACGTATGGGATGCTTGCAAAAAGATAACTTATGTCAAGCCTTTTTTAAATAATGTATTTTCCCTTCCAGTTAAACAACTAAGATTGAGGATTTTACTTCTCCATGTGTTCATTTGTAGTTTAATGTGATTTTAGAACACAAGATGTTGGTGGTCATTGTTATTACAGTGTTAACATAAGTTCAGATTAATTGTGCAGTGGTAAGTCATTGAAAAACGTAAGTCTTAAACAAGTCATTATTACCATAAGCCTTTGTTTCACTAGATCTCTTCAGTCTTCTAATGACTAAATATTAATTTAACTAATAGAAATAACAAGAAATTCTTAAGCTGGAATAACTGAAGGGGAGGGGGGCAATCCTTAAATGTCTGATTGTTCTGTTTTTTTTGTAATTGATTCATTTTGAATGCCAAAACCACACTTTATTTTCAGGGCTATTTGCCCAAGAAGATGGTAAAGTAAAGCTTGAAAAATTTTAGAGGCGCATGCATAGATTATTGGAAGTGATTTTGTTTGTGAATCTCTAATTAGCATAAATTCATCTCTGGCTCAGTGAAAAGCTGGTCTATTAAATGTTCAGAGGTTGCAAGTAGACAGGAAGAAAGATGTAGGAAGGTCAGACAATGTGTGACAGGCAGGTCTTATGAGCAAATGCAGTTTGTGAAGCCAGCTGCTGATATCGTTCTCTAATTCATAATCTTCATTGTCATCTCTAAATAGACCATAGACTAATCTACTTGTTGACTTGACTGCACTTTTCTCTGTTTGTTTGAATGAATGAATAATGAATTTCCTTGCTTACATTGGGCTATTCCTGTATCTGTAATTATTCAAAAATATCCAATTTTTGCAATTTGAATAACTGGGAAATGTCCAAGAATCCTTCAGTATAGAGTTCAGTCTAGAAACAAGATAGTGCCTGTGAGCTTCTCACAATGAAATGCAGGAATTTCTATTAGCCAGAAAATACGGGAATCCATTTTACTCCTAAGATAGTTTTGTGAACCAAAGGAAAGCTAAAGATTATACCTTTCGTAGTAAATCTGATAATAAAGCCAAAGATCAGGCCACATTTCCTGATTTCTGAAGAGATCTATCTTTCTTTCCAGCCACAGAGTAGAACAGTTATTATATTTCTATCCACTAAAATCAGAATAACAAATACTTCTGTTCTAAAACAGTTTTGGTCTTGACCTTTCTTTCTGCTAAAAATAAAGAGCAATAGATAAAAATATATTGATGTGTAATAAAGGCAGGAGGCGTGCGTGTGTATGTGTGTGTGTGTGTGTACACATATTACACACACAGGCACATCCATACTTGAGAAACACAGATCTAGAGACTAAGGCTGAGCAATAGCTGATTTGACAACTTTGGTTCAACTCTAATATCTTCCTGTTATTATAGGCAGTGGCCTAATCAGCAAATGGAGTCAGATTCTGGCATTTTAAGATATCCCTAACATTTTGTCTTTCCTTTCCAGGCTGCTCCAGGCAGATTGGCTTCTACTTTGTGAAACCTAAGCTGTGTTCATTCACTGGCCTCTATTTCTGTGACAATTGCCACCAAGATGAAGAGTCTGTGATACCTTCACGTCTAATTCATAACTGGGATCTTTCCAGATATCCGGTACGCCCAGTTATGGTGGGAGGGGACATAGAGTATATAAGCTCTGTTTGTGAAATTGTCTCTTTTAAATCCCAGCTGCATAACTATAGTCACAAAATGACTGTTGTTTTCATTATGAAAGAGAGAAGCTTGAGAGTATCTGTAAGGATCTCCTTCCTTTGTGTCGTACCTGCATTGCAAGTTAGCTCAGATAGGTGCAGGTTTTAAAAAGCAGATTAGCAAAATTTGACCTCCCTTCCTCCCTCTGAGTGTTTCTCCTCCTTAACAAGTGGATTCCCCAGTGCTGGCTGGGGAATTTGGGAAATCAGAATATACACATTTTAAATTTGTTGAGGTTGAGAAACACTGATTTAGCTTAAGATGTCAAGGACCATAAAGTATGAAGTCTATGAGCAAGGTAGTATTCTGATTAGGATTTTTCAATTTGCGAGCTGCTACTGTTTTTTTTAATATACATTCTGTTGTATACTGGGATTGGTGAAGCATTGAGTAGTCGGAAGGTTAACAACTCTTTATTTGAATCAACACAGAAGCGATTCTAACAACCGCTTGGCTTCTATTTATATTGGACTGCTGCTAGGTGGCAGCCAATGAATTTAAAGCACTATTTGCCACCTCAAATGCTGGCTTGTAACAATACACAAACGGTTAGAGACTTGTTTAAACATAATCATTTAACTGCTTTATAACTGCCATTGTAAAATGGTTCAATACACAACACCCCTTCCCCCTAGGTAATCACATATCACAATAATGTATATAGTCTTGTAAGTAGGCAGGCGGATATTGCGCCTGCCCCAATCGTTGTAGTGCCGTTGGAGGCTCCCGGTCTACCAGTCCCTTTGATAAGCCGGGTATATCAGGGTTCCTAGAGCTGCTCGCCTTGGGTAGACTGGTGCCTTCCTGGACGTTCTGGCTGGGTAGACCGGTGCCTCTCGGGATGTCCTGGCTGGATAGACTGGTGCTTGCATCACCCATTGACAGTCTGGGAAACAAGTCCGTCAACAAATCTCTTTCTGTTGACATAGTCTCTGAAGTTTGTGGTGACTCGGACACGCGTAAGTCACCTTGCCTCTCCCTGTGAGTCTCACAAGAATCGGGACTCAGGTGTGTTGCAGTCACCTGGCACTCGCCGGTTCTCCTCACTGTCAGCGGTCAGGGTTTGATTAGCCTGCTGCTGTTGCAATTGGTTGATGTGGCACCGAACCACATGACCATCTTCCAGGGCCACCTCATACAACTGTGGCCCCGATACCTTACAAACCACAGCTACCACCCATGGTGCCCCTTGACCATAGTTCCTCGCCCAAACTTTGTCACCGATTTGCTGATTGTGTGGGGGGCTTGGGTTGTGCTATTTCTGCAGCTGCCCGGTCTGGATGGAGGCGGTCCAGCTTCATGGTTAGCCAGTGTTCCCATCTCAGGCCCATTGAAGTGCATGGAATTGTGTGTTGGCAGAGCAAAAAGTCTCCCTGCCGATGATGCCAATCACCAGTCGTTGTTCTTTTTAGCGCTTCTTTGGTCGTCCTGACCATACGTTCTGCTTGACCATTAGAAGCCGGGTGAAAAGGGGCAGAGGTAGCATGTGTAATCATGTTAGTCCATAAGAAAGACTGAAACTCAGCAGCAGCGAATTGTGTCCCGTTATCGGACACAATCACATCATGCGTGGCAAAGATTCTGCGCAGTTCCTGTATGGTCCTGCCAGTAGTCATATTAGGGACAGGTGCTACCTCAAGCCATTTAGAGTAACTGTCCACTACAATGAGGAACACCTGTCCTTGGAAAGGTCCTGCAAAGTCTATATGAATTCTAGACCAGGGAGTTTGCGTGGTCTCCCAGTGATGTACTGGGGTTTGAGGCATTTCAGGTCTGATCTGCTGGCAAACCTGGCATCCTTTTACTTGAGCCTCTATATCCTTATCCAACCCTGGCCACCACAGGTAGCTTCTCGTGAGTGCATTCATCCTGACTATTCCAGGATGTCCCTCATGCAGAGATTCTAAGATCCTTGCTCTTAATTTGTGTGGGACTATAACCCGACTTCCCCATAGAAGGCAGCCCTTGTAAGCTGATAGCTCATCTTATCTTCCGATGAAGCTGTGAAATTCTGTCCCAGGACTGACTTCAGGCCACCCCCTCAGCACCCAGTTCAAAATACGACTGAGTGTTTTGTCAGTGGCTGTTTCAGCAGCCACATCCCCAGCGTGAAGGGGAGACTCTGGCAGATCCTGGATTGCCAGGATACGTGCAGCAAGTGCAGGGTCTGGCTCTGATTTGGCAGGGGCAGCCTGCTGAGTGCATCAGCGTGGCCCATTTCCTTGCCAGGCTTATGGACTAGCCTGTAATTGTAGGCTGTCATAAAAATTGACCATCTCAGCATTCTAGAGGAAAGGATCTGAGGGGTTTGCTTGTCTGCAGTAAACAGACCTAGAAGAGGCTTGTGGTCTGTAAAGACCATAAATGGGCGACCATAAAGGAAATCGTGGATTTTTTTTATTCCAGCTACTATTGCTAATGCTTCCTTGTCAATTTGTGCGCAATTTCTTTCCGCAGGGGAAAGTGTCCTTGAATAATAAGGGACCATAAAGTATGAAATCTATGGGCAAGGTAGCATTCTGATTAGGATTTTTCAATTTGTGAACTGCTACTGTATGTATGTATGTATGTATGTATGTATGTATGTATGTATGTATGTGTGTATATATATATTTGTTTTCTGAGGTTTTCGCGGGTATTTGTATGTAGGTCTTTGGTTGTTCGGGTAGTATATGTCCAACACATACTTCATCTATAATGGACAAAAATACAAACAAATAGAAGGAGCACCCATGGGATCACCCCTCTCACCTGTCATTGCCAACCTCTACATGGAACACTTTGAAACCCAAGCTCTAGAAAAATCGGATCACAAACCCAAACTCTGGCTCAGATACGTAGACGACACCTTCATAATCTGGCCACATGGGAAAGAAAAACTGGACAACTTCCTCACACACTCAACAGCCTACACCCCAAAATACAGTTCACCATGGAAACAGAAGCTAACAACCAACTTCCCTTCCTGGATGTTTTAGTCTACAAGAAATCCAATGGCTCCCTAGGACACACCATCTACCAGAAGAAAACACACACAAACCGCTACCTGCACGCTCTCTCACACCACCACCCAGCACAGATCAACTCTAGCCAAGACACTCATCTCCAGAACAAAACGCTTAGCTGACGAACAACACCTAAAACCCGAACTACACACTCTCACCAATGTACTAACATCCAATGGATTCCATAGAAATAAGATTACAAACCTAATCCAAAAAGAAACCCCCACTAAAATCCAAGACAAAGAACAAGAAAACGGCAAAGCCCTCCTCCCATACATAAAAGGCACCACAGACAGAATCAGTAAGATCCTCCATAAACACAACATCAAAACAGCATTCTGCACAAACAGAAAAATATCCACCATCCTTAGAAACCCCAAAGATAAAATTGAATTAGAAAATCAAGGAGTATACGAAATCCCATGCACCACTTGTCCCACCACATACATCGGACAAACCAACAGAAGAATAAGTGCACGCATTGAAGAACATAAGAACTCAGTCAAAAAAGAGGAACCAACATCTTCCCTGGTCCAACACCTTAAAGCCACAGGACATGAAATTGACTTTAAAAATACCAGAACCATTGCCAAAAGTGAACATTTTAATAACAGAATAATCAGAGAAGCCATCGAGATAGAAAAACGCCTACACAGCATGAACAAGCGAAGTTGGTTTACCTGAAATCAAGAAATATGGGTCAAGTAAAAAGTATCTTGTGACACAACGGCTTGATGAAAGCAAGGATTGGGAGGAGAGGCACACAATAAAAGCAGAACGAAGGAAAAAGCCTAAAGAGATCAGCTTGTGTGCAGAAATGAGCACAAGAGCGAGAAATGGAGCAAGAGGTTTTATTTTATATTGTATAAAACTCCTGGGATACTGTGGAGAACAAATTTTAATATACTAATGATGTTGTTCTTTGAAGGCTTGACCACCGGCACTATCTCCTGGAATGTCCCCATAAATACAGTGTGGCTGACCTGAGGCAGGTAGGAAATCTGGAAAAAAGAAATGTTTCAATCTAGAGGCAGGTAGAATTTCAGTTCAAGAAAATATTACCATTCCTTCATCCTCTAAGCTGGATTCCCCCAAATCACAGCCTAGCAGACTTCCCTACAAATTATTTGACACACCATGAATTGTTGCATCACTCAGTGTAGAGCAGGAAGCAAGAAACTTTTCAGAGTTGGTCTGTGCATGTTCAGATGCAATCTTTTCCTCTGAAGAGTATAGCAGATAGACAGCTAAGCTCTCCAGGAATTCTCTGGCCCATTTGCTTCTGCTTACCAATTTTTTTCCCCTAGTACTGTATGTTGCAAAATTTTTGTTACCTGCACTGGATCTGCATTAACAGCTGCTGAAACGGTTTTAAAAATAAGTATGCACAAAATGGAAAATCTAAGTTGTTACAATTTTAGAACAATTTGCTGTGTTCTAGAAGTTCTGCCAAGCCATTTTGGATCAGCTTCAGTTCAGCAAAAACAAAACCCAGAGTATTTGTTTTAGTTGTTTGAGGGGTTTTAGGAGTTCCTGCAGATTTTATTCCACTAGTTGTTGCCCACTATAGGGGGCACTGTTCATGTCTGTTTCTAGCCGTTAAACCAGCACTGTCCGAAGATGTTGCCGCAGTCTTGTGGCTAGCTTGACATCACAGAGCTGTGTTACCTTCCCATCAAATGTAAACCTATTTACTCACATTTGCATGCTTTCGATCTTCTAGGTTGGCAAGGAACTGGAGCGAGCATGGGGGCTCACCCCATGACATGGCACTCAGGTCTTGAACCTGGGTTGCCGGCTTTCCTGCCGACAAGCCCAGTGTCGTAACCACTGAGCCACTGCACCGCCCTCCAAAGCAATTGGAGGGTTTGGATGAAATAAAATCTGAAGAGATGCCAGATTCTTTTTACAGGGCAAGAAGGATGCATTCACTCCTTTTTTTCCTTTGTTAATTTTCTGTATAGTATGTCGCATACCCTCAACCCCTCTCATCTTTCCAGCACCTTCCCTAGCCTGCCTTCCCTACTGCTGCTGGAAGTGTCCCAAGTTCCGCATGTCCCATTAATCTCCCCATTCCAGGTCTAGGACAATTCGCCGTGGCCATGTCACTACAGCCAACTCACTGCGGAACAATTTGCTGGGGGACAATTCCATGCGGATAACTCAACGCCTTGCTTCTACCTGGCAAGCCTTCCCGGTTTCTTTGCATGGAAAAGAGGCTTGGAGAATTTGGTCCTCCTTTTCATGGAAGCCCCCAGCCCTGGGAGCATTGTGCATCTGGAGGGGGGTATCAAGACCCAGAGGCCATCCCAACCTTGGAACCCCCCTCGTCTATGGCCTATCAGATCAACCTGAGAGCCTTGGCCATGCTGAGGCTGTGGGAAAGCATTGAACCTCTTCCTCCTCCACTCTGAGTAGGTCAGTCCCTGGATCCAGGGTTACCCCATCTTCCCCCAATGCAATCTGGCTCAGAGAGGTGATGCCAGAGCCAATAAACTGCCACCACTGTCTAGATGGGTAAATTAATCAAGAATTGCATCCTGCCCAAGCGCTCCCTGGGCATTGAGCTTTGCCCACCTGGCTACGCTGCCCTTGCTCCCTGCCAACACTGGATCTCCCTTCCCCAGAGCCTGCGGAACTCCTAGCTACCAGTAGTAAAGGAGACCAGGAGGGGATGGATCTGCACACACACACCCAAGTCCAACTCTGTCCATCCAGACACTCCTTGCCTAGCTGAAAAAGAAGGCATTGCTCTGCCAATTCTGTGAGGTAGCTTGGGGGAATCAACTGATGAAATCCATCTGGCACCAGCAGGGAGTGAGGGCAGTATAGCTGATTGGGGTGTGTGAAGTGCAATTTCTGGGGAATGCTCGCTAGAGGGCTCGATCCTTGATTAATTTGCCCATTTAGCTACTGACGGCAGCAGCACTTTATCATCTCTGGCATCACCTCTCCAAGCCAGATCACAGCGGAGGAAGATGGGGGTCCCCCTGGATCAAGAGATTGACTTGACTTACAGCAGAGGAGAAGAAGGCTTGGTCCTTTCCCACAGCCTCAGCATGGCCAGGGTTCTCCGGGTGATCTGGTAGGGCAGGGGCAAGGATTCCAAGGCAGACATAGCCCTGGGATTTCGACAACCGCTCTCCAGGGGCAAAATGCCCATGGTGCTAGGAACCTCCATGAAAAGGAGGACCAAATTCCTTAAGCCTCCTTTTCCATGCAAAAAAACCCTGGAGGGCTTGCCAAACCGAAGCAAGGCATTGAGTTATCCCATGTGGAACTATCCTAAGATGAGTTTCCTGTGCGAGTTGTCCTGCAGCAACTTGGCCGGGGCAACATGGCCACAGCGAGTTGTATCATTCCGACCCACTCCTACTATCTTCCCCCATGATCCTTCATGTGCTTTCTCTTACCTCCCTCATCTTGGCTATCTTTGCTAATGTAACTTATTTCTCCATCTGTTTCTTATCCTACCATGGCATATCTTGCCACTCACTCCCTGATCTTTTCAACACCATCACTTCCCTGCCAGCCATCAGCTGCTGCCTGTGTCCATTCCATAATCCTTACCTAACCTCCTCTGAACTACTTCTACCAAGACACGCCATGCACAATATATTACAAGCAAGTTGGTTTAAATTCATGCATAAGCCAAAACATATGAAACACAACCTATTCTGATTTTGACATGGACCAGCCAAAACCAGCTGTTTCATGCCTTCAAATGTTTTAAATCAGACTGGCATCATAAGGGCCTTGGCCATTTTTTGCTGAATGACATGTGAATTTTGAGAATTCCTGTGACAGCAGAAGTGGTTTCCCTGCTCCTTACCAACTGCTCATGGCCCTTCTCTCCTCTTAGATAGCAGATGGTATATTTGAAACTTTTCTTCAGTCGCTGATCCAATTTGCCTCCCACCATGTGTATAGTTGTGATCTTTGTACTCAGAGGGGCTTCATCTGCCAAATATGCAACAAGAATGACATCATCTTTCCCTTTGAATTTGATACAACCAGCAGGTAAGTTTTACACATGTCCTTTCCTCTAGAACTGAATACACATTTTAAAGAAACTAAAATAAAATTAGTATATATAGTATTCAGTATATATTGACCATATCTTGGAACTTGCTGTGATAGCACATCAGGAAACTGAGTTATTTGTGGCACTATTCTCTCCCTTAGGACAGTGGCCCATGACAGTCCCTAAAGACAGCTGCCTGTCCCACTTTGCTCTAATATGATAGGCAGACTTGGGGTCCCCTGATAGGAGCTAGATTGCATTCCTTCTCAGTAGCAGTGCCTTGGGATGATCTTACCCCCCCCCCCACATACACAAAGGATGCTAAGTTGGCCCGGATCCTACTGGCCTTTAGGAAAATTTTAAAAACATGGTCATATCCCCAAGCATTGGACCACGGTGTGTAAGTTCCCACCGGAAGAGGGTACAAACGTTAGCCAAGTTGCCTGTTACCTATTATTGTTGTTCATTGTAGTTTTATTTTGGTTCTTTCTTTTTTTTAATAAGCTGACCACAATGGCATTTCCAGGTTGGTTGGGCATATATATTTGTAAATAAATAAATAAGTCCATCCTTTCATTCATTTACATAGCATAGTCAGAACTAGAACTAGATCAGGTAAGAGTCAAGATAATTAATTGAATGTTAATGAAATCCTTAAATCCTTATCATAATGATAAGTAACAGAATGCTTATAAACATATAAATGTCCTTCTTAGAAAACATTTATTTGTTCGAGTCGGGGGTCAGGCCCTTTGACTGAGAGATTACTGAGAGGATACAAAAAATTAAAATAATAGCCTTAGCTCACCATGTATTTTTTTTTTTTTTTTTTTTTTTTTTATTGAAATTTTTCAAAAGTTTTACAAATAAAAATCCACCCCCCCCTCCCCAACCACCCCACCCCCCCCCGACTTCCCAGAACTGAATATAGGATTATTTAACAAATATTTTAAAAATAACATTTGCAATTTATAAAATAATTAATAATAATAATAAAAATCACAGTAATAATATATATAATAATAATATACATAACATAAACTTTAAAATGAATAATATATACTAAAAAAGAAAAAAATAAAAAATAAAAAGAGAAGAGAGAGAGAGAAAGAAGAAAGAAGAAAGTAGACGAAAAATAAAGCATATATATATATAAAAAAAAAATATATGAATAATAATACATTAAAAATGTATATATATAAAAAAGAAAAAGAAGAAAGAAAGAAAGAAAAAACAATCATTACAAATTATAAAAAGGCTAAATAATATTTTTCCATATCCAAATTATGTTGTATAAAATTTATCCATTTTTCCCATACCGCAAAAAATTTTTCTTGAGATTGCTCCTTTAAGAAAGCCGAAATCTTTGCCATTTCTGCCAAATACGAAACTTTATGAAACCATTCTTGTAAAGTAGGCAAAGATTCCTTCTTCCAATATTGTCCTATTAACAACCTAGCGGCTGTAATCAAATTTAACATCAATATAACCTCCTTAGCATCACAGTCAATAACAATACCTAGTAAAAATAATTGCGGAGTAAATTTTACCCTCCTTTTAAAAATTCTTTGAATATTCCACCATATCTTAATCCAAAAAGCTTTTATATGCTTACACGTCCACCAAATATGGTAATAGGTAGCATCCAAATATCCACATCTCCAGCATTTCGGCTGTAGATTAGGGTACATAATGGACATTTTCTTTGGGTCAAGGTGCCATCTATAAAACATCTTATAAAAATTCTCTCTTAAATTTTGCGCTTGTGTGAATTTAACATTTCTTATCCAAATAAGTTCCCAAGTATCCATTGAAATCGTTTCACCAATATTCTGTGCCCATTTAATCATACAATCTTTAACTAGTTCAAGTTCTGAATCTAATTCCACTAAAACCCCATAAACTCTCTTAATATGGGTTGGCCTTTGATCTCTTACTTGTTTTAAAAAAATTCCATCTTCTCTAAGCCAGCCCATTTTACAATCCATCTTCCATCTATCCACTATTTGTCTATATTGGAACCATGAATAAGTTAAGTTTTCATGTGTTAATTCTTCCAAAGATTTTAACTGCCAGTCTTGGCCATCCCATCTTAATAACTGTACGTAAGAGACCTTGTCCATATTTACCCCTTTCCTTATACCTTCTATGGCATGCCGAGGTATAGCCCATAATGGTATTTTGAAGTCACTTTTATAATACTTTCTCCACACTCTTAGCAAAGAGTTTCTTATAATATGAGACTTAAAAACCAATCCACTTTTTTATTAAATATTAAATAGGCATGCCATCCAAAAAATAGGTCCCAGCCTTCCAAATGAAGTATTTCTGTATTTGTTAAATTCACCCAGTCGCTAATCAATGTCAATACTACAGCATCATAATACAATTTCATATTTGGTACCTTGAGTCCACCTCTCTCACGAAAATCTTGCATTATTTTAAGTTTCACCCTTGGTTTTTTCCCTGCCCAAACAAATTTATTAATACCTTTTTGCCATTCATCTAAATTACGTTCGTTCTTTAAGATAGGTAACATTTGGAACAAAAAAATAAACTTTGGCAGGACATTCATTTTAATAACTGCAATTCTGCCCATAAGGGATAACTGTAAATTATTCCAGTTTTTTAAATCCTTCTGTACCTCCATCCACAGCTTTTCATATTATTTTTATACAATTTTACATTAGAAGCAGATAATGTAACCCCCAAATATTTTACCTTATCAACAATTTCAAAGTCTGTTAAGTTAACTAGAGCCTGTTTATCACCATTAGTCATGTTTTTAGCTAATATTTTGGTCTTATTATTATTAATTTTAAAGCCAGAAACACGTCCATATTGTTGAATCAATTGTAATAATTTCACCACCGAAGAAACAGGTTGAGACAAAGTAACAACCAAGTCATCTGCAAAGGCTCTTAATTTATATTCTTTTTTATTAATTTCTATTCCTTTTATTTCTTGAGACTCCCGAATTTTAATCAACAAAATTTCCAGTGTTAAAACAAACAATAACGGAGACAACGGGCATCCCTGTCTTGTTCCTTTTTCTATTACAAAAGCCTCTGACAAACCCCCATTTACAATAATTTGAGCAGTCTGTTTTTGATATATATTGGATAATACTTGTAATATATTTTGTCCAAAATTCATCTCCTTGATTAAACACAGCATAAACTGCCAATTCACTTGATCTTTTTCAGCATCCAAAAATATCAAGCCTGCAGAGACTTGGTTATTCTTTTCTAAATACTCTAATAAATTAATAATTTGTCTAACGTTATTCTTCATATACCTTCCAGTTATAAAACCCGATTGATCCCTATGTATAAACTGCTGCAAGATCCCCATAAGCCTGTTAGCTAAAATTTTTGCAAAAATTTTATAATCCACATTTAAAAGAGATATAGGCCTATAATTTTTAGGCAAAGTAAGATCTTGACTATCTTTTGGAATCAATGATATAAATGCATTACGCCAGGATGGAGGGATCTCTAACCCCTGTAATAAATTATTAAACAGTTCACACAACGGTTGGATCATCTCTTCTACTAAAGCTTTATAATAAATAGATGTCAACCCATCCGTACCCGGCGCTTTGCCCAATTTCAATTGTTTAATAGCTGTAACAATTTCTTCCTTAGTAATTAAACCGTTAATCTTTTTTTCCTGATCTTCTGTTAATTTAGGAAAGTTGACTTTGCCTAAATAATTATTTATATCTGTAATTTGAATATTGGTACCCTTATATAATTTTTGATAGTATTCTAAAAAAGATTTCTTAATCAATTCTTTCTGATAAACCAATTTACCATTATAATTTATTTTATCTATATTCCTCTGTTTCTGTTTTTTTCTTAACTGATAAGCCAACCATCTCCCTGGTTTATTAGCATTACAAAATGTATTTTGTTTCATAAATAGCAAATTAGTTGCAGCTTGATCAGCCATCAGCATGTTAAATTGTGTTTTTAACAATTTTAAAGCTCCTTTAATCTTTTCATCTAAGGGATTTGAAATTAAAAGTTTCTCTTTTAATTTAATCTCCTCTTCCAAGTCTTTCCGTTTCTGAATCTGTTTCTGTCTATGCAAATTATTCATTTTTATCAAAATACCACGCATAAAAGCTTTACTTGCATCCCAGACCATTGACATTGATGTTCCCTTGTTCATATTTAAAGTAAAATATTCCTTTAAACATTCCTTTAATTTATGAACATTTTTTTCTTGTTTAAATAAATTCTCATTCACCCTCCAGGATCTCCTATCTTCCTTCTCTACAAACAGTTCCATCCAAACTGGACTATGATCGGACAATGTCCTAGGAAAAATTTTTACATTCTTCACCCTGTTGTATAAATCTGTTGTGATCAAAAAGAAATCAATTCTTGAGAAAGATTGGTGTCTATCTGAGAAAAACGTAAAATCCTTTTCTTCTTGATTACGTTCACGCCAATAGTCTCTCAATTCCCAATCTTCTTTCATGTCAAAAAAGGCTTTAGGTAATTTAGCCTGTTTAAAAAAGGTAGAAGAGCCTTTTTTGTCCATTTGTATATCTAAGACACCATTCCAGTCTCCCATTAAAATCACGGATCTATAGTCCAACAAAGTTATTTTCTGATGTAGTAACCTATAAAATTGCTCCTGTTGCTGGTTTGGTGCATACAACCCCACAATAAGAATTTTCTTGCCATATAAACCAAGTTCAAGCATAACATATCTTCCATAAGGATCTGATTCTAACAAGGTAGCAGATAAATTCTGTTTAACATAGATTACCACACCCCCTTTCTTCCCAGGGGCGGGAGATACAAAATGAGATCCCAAGCGAGGATTATTTAAATATTTTTGATCTTTAGCTGTAATATGAGTTTCTTGCAAGCAAATAATATCATTGTTGTGTTGTTTCAAATAGTGGTAAATTTTTTTTCTCTTTTGAGGAATGTTTAATCCATTAACATTCCAGGACAGGAGCTTTGCCATCTCCCTTGGCCTTCAGCCTGGAGAAGATCCGCTCAAATTCTGCTGCTGATGAATATGTAGCAGAGCTTTTGGGTCTTGCTCCTCCCACCGGCACTGAAGCAATTTGCTGAGTAGATTCTTCAATTTCTTTTTCTTTTTCTTTTTTCTGTTGTTCTTTTTCTTTACGTTTATGTGCTGCACGGGTCATTCTCTGTTCTTTAACCTCTGGTTGAGACATCCATACCACCTGTCCAGCAGTCATCATCCCTGTACCTTCAGATTTCTGTTCCATCTCTTTGTCACTCAAGACTTTATGCATCATGGGCAAAGGAGAGCCTGCTCCCAGGACCGTTTTATAAAATTCCTTAGCTTTAGCAACTGTATTAAGTCTATAACGTGTCCCCGCATGGCTCAAAACAATGCCCATCGGAATCTCCCATCTAAATGGCATTTGTCTTGCTTTAAGTTCATTTACTAAAAAAGCAAAATCTTTTCTGCTTCTTAAAATTTTAGGTGGAATTTCCTTTAAAATAATAATATCTTGGGCAGCAATCTGAAATCTTTTATTATAAAAAGTTTGTAGAATCTGATTTCGCAAAGACTTCTTAGCAAAATATATCACCACATCTCTAGGCAAATTCCTCTGTTTTGCAATCCAAGAATTAACTCTATAAATTCTTTCCACATCCCCACGTAACTCTTCTTTATCAATATTCAAAATAACAGCCAAGTCATTAATCACCATTTCCATCAAATCTTGAGTTTTATCTTCTTTCAGACCCCTTATTCTCAAAGCATATTCCATCTGTCTATACTGGAACATAAGAATATCATCTTGTGAAGTCTCCACTTTTTTCTCCATATCTTGAAATTTATAATCCAAAAGTTCAACTGTTTCTTCAATTTCCTCTACTCTGGAGTCCAGCTTCACAACCACTGAGGCCATTCCAGATAGAGCTAGAAGTATATCATCCCTCAAAATAGCATTATTCTGTTCTAAAAGCTCCTTCATCTCTTTCTTCATTTCCTCCTTAGTTTCAGATTTATTCTGATCCAAAAGTTGTTTCATTTCCTCCCTAAACTGTGAGACAGCACTTACCATTATTTCTTTAATGTCTTGTGCTGATGTGCCAGATGGGGGAGGTGAAGGTGGAGTAGATTTAGGTTGCTGCACTGAGGGTATTATTTTAAGTTGTTGTTGCACAGTAGAAGTAGCAGGAGAAGAAGTTACTTTAGAAGCTGCAGTAGCTGGTTGTCGTTTTGAAGCCATTTTAATTTATCTTCCTTTCTTCTTAAAAATACCAATAAAAATAAGTAATCCAAAAAAAAATTAAAAATAAGATAAAATAGAATAAGATAAGATCAATCTAAAAGTCCCCAAGAATAAAAAAGTAAAAAAAGTAAAAAAAAAGCAATATTAAACAACAATTCAGCCGATCCGTCTTTTAAAGGAAAAAAAAACTTTCAAAACGCCATTTTACTTTCACTCTCACTTTTCCGCCCAAAAAAAAAAGAGAAAGCTCAAAAAAATAAAAAAAAAATCAGCAGATACTAAATAAACTAAATAAACTAAAAAAAATAAAATAAAGCTAAACTATAAATAAAATCCTTTAAACAGTTCTGTCCGGTTTAAGATTACTCACGGTTTCTTTAAGTACGGAGATGGTAGCGGCGTCTCGCTTTGTTTCCGAAGAAACAAAGACAGCTGAGAGGCGGAGAAGGCAATGAACTCCGAGGGAACCCTCTTTCTACCCCCCTAAAAATAAAAATCCAGGGAGAGTTAAGAGGTTCTACCTCTATTCATGCGATCTCTACCCCTTCCCTTCGCCCGGGAAGGGGATTGCGAGCCGCGGGCCAGCTGATAAACGCTGTGCTCCGCGGATCTGACACCTTCTCAGGAGGACGGCTACAAAGTAGCCGCCATCTCCACCGCTTTGACCACCGGAAGTCCGCTCACCATGTATTTTTTCAGATCTGTGACTGTAGGACGTCCTTCCCCAGCTTGGCAAGTTTTTAGCCCACTAGGTGAAGATTATGTATGCAGTAACAAAGCACATCAAGAGAGCCTCCAGAGGTTGGGGAAGGCAGATCTCAGTGCCATAGAGATCCACCTTCCATGAGGCAGTCAAAATCCTAAAAAAAGATTTCATTCATCAGATCCATCTTTGAGTAGCCTTTAGATATAATTGCTCATTCCCCAAAACTATAACAATGCAATGACACACATATCAATTTTTCCCTTTGTCTATGTATTAGAGCAGGAAAAGTGCCTCCAAGCTCAGACAAACTTGCTGCCTGAGCCAGACAATTTACCTATGAAACAGGATGTTCTTGGAAGTTTCTGGGGAGTTTTTTGATTCTGGCAGCAGCACAGCAATAGTCACTTCCTTAATCGCCACCTGCGCAGCTGGGGATAATTTTCTCATGCCCACCTCCTTAGCCAGAGGCACACTCCCACTCACCCACATTCAGTGGCCAGCAGAGTCAACCAATGCTATTCATCATTTGAGGGACCCTTCTGGACCAATAGGCAGTGATGGTCTGTTATTTTAATAAACATAGCTTAGATACAGGGAGTAATCTCATAATCCCTTCTTAGCTGTCAGGCAGAGAGAGAGTTCCAAGAGGCAAAAAGGTAAAGCAACGTGTAAGTCTAAGTGTGAAGAAAGAGGCAGCTATGTAACTATCTATTTTTTTCTCTCTACATGTTAAGTAGCTTTAAAGTTGCCTAATAGCTAGTAAAATTACTTAACCATCGAACAGTTTTTTTTTCAAATGTGCCAACTTTAAAGTATGTGTACTTCAGCTCCCAGCATATTGGCTGGGAAATTCTAGAAGTTGATGTCCACATATCATAAAGTTGGCAAGTTTGAAAAACACTGACCTAATCTAACCCATGAGGGTGCATATTTCTCTGAGGTTGTACTCCCCAAACTAACCAAAATTAAATTTCATCACATTTCATTTCCACATCTAATGTAATTGAAATGAATTTTAAGTAATGTGGTGAATCTCTAGTTACATATTCCCCTTAAGTGATATTAAAAATGCAATTTAATAAATCTGGAGATTTCAATAGCATACCAAAAGGTTTGGCAGATTCTCTACAGCCCTACACTCTTCTTTTTTGCCCTTTCACCAACTGTCCAGGACTTCTTTATATACCTGCCCCCTTGTTCCTTTTGACCTGGTAACAATTGGGACAGCAACTGGGACCGTATGTGCAACAGATGTTCTCTCTCGTGAAATGATACCTGAGTACCAAGGGAGAAAACCATGTTTTCTTACAGAATTGGAATCTCTGAGTGCAAAATTGTTTCAAGAGTTCAATTAGGGAGAACTGGTAGAAGGAACACACTGACTTTATTTGTGATTCCACTTTCATGCTTGAAATGTAAAGCTATTATAAGAGGGAGGCTGGCCTTTGAAGCCAATAATACAGAATGAGAATATCTAATACCTTCCAGTCTATTGGACTACAATTCCAACTTGGCTGTTGAGCTCTAATGTGACCTTCTCAAGTAGCCAACTGCTCACAGATGATGAGTTGTTTCTAGAATTGATATACTTCTTTTCCCTTACAGGTGTAGTGAGTGCAAGACTGTCTTCCACAACAGTTGTCAGGCAAATGCCAATTTCTGTCCTCGTTGTGTCCGCCGGCAGAAATATCAGGAACTGCAAGAATTCCTTTGGAAATGATCTCAACCGTGCCAGTCCTTTGGATCAGATTCTGGAATTGGATAAAAATTCTGGAATTGTCCAGAAGGCAATTGGGAAACAGAAGCTTAGGAGCAATAGAAGGCCATTGCCAGCTGCACACTTTTTGTCCGGATTACAGTCCTACAACAACCAGTGCACCTTGCCATCAGCTCTTGGAAAGGAGCCCACAGAGATACTTCTTTGAATTCACTCATTATTGCCATTAATTTTCATGCATTCCTGCCTTCCCAGGCAAATTTATCCTTATCCTGACATTTGGTGAATACTGGATATATTAAAGGGATATGTAGCAAGAACTCCTAAAAAGACTGAAATTAATGCATGTGTCTTGATTTAAATTGCCAGAGAAAAGGAATTTTATTTTACCTTTAACAAATGCACTTTCCAGCAGATTTCTCGTGCCTTCTACACTTTGCAGACTACTCTTAAAATGTCTTGTGCCAAAATAGCTGCTGAATTCTTTAGAAAGGCACTCCATCTTTGGTGTCCTACTCAAGCAAAGTGACCAAGTGTATTCCAACCTTGATTTTAATATTTTCTTTTATTCTCCTATGCAGATAATTAGCTTTATTTAATAAACAGATGTCTTTTATGAATTCATTACTTCTATACAGCAGCTTATTTATAAAGTGACTATAGGCTTCTTGTGGGTTTATGTTCAAACGGAGATCAGTAACATTCTGTATTCAGGAATATGTGCCACAGAGAACCTTAATAATACTAAGGGGAAAAGGTTGGAGCCTGGATGCTGGAAGAAACTGGATTCATTCATTCATTCATTCATTCAATTTGTACAACTGTACTTCTCAGTAAGTGGGCAGTGGACAAATTTAAAATACTTCAAATACCAACAATTGCAGGAATACAAAAATTAAAATATATAATAGCAGTTGAGAAATATATCCTATAATCGCTAGGACAACCAAAAAACAGGTCTTTACACATGCTGGGCCCCAGGTAGATGATGATGTTACAGCTGGAATATGGAGGACTTGCCTTTCTTAGAGGGTATTGTAGTAAAAAGATTGGTCTAAGGCAGTGGTTCTCAACCTTTTTAATGCCGCGACCCCCAACCGGTCATAAGTCAAGGACTACTCAACCGGTCGTAAGTCGAGGACTACTCAACTGGTGCAGCACCGTTTGCAGAATGGGACTTTTGGCGGGCTCAGCAGGGCAGAGACAGCCTGGACAATTCCTATTGGCTTTTGAAAGCCAATAGAATTAGACTCTATTCAAGAGAATCTATTCTATTGGCTTTCAAAAGCCAAGAGAATAAAAGGAAGTAGCACAGCTAAGGAAAAGGGGGAAAAAAATGGCGGACTGCGTTGTTTGGCGACCCCCGTGAAATGGTCGTTAGACCCCAATTGAGGTCCCGACCCACAGTTGAGAACCACTGGTCTAAGGTTTCCAGAGGAGTAGGGCACATATTTTGCTTCTTAAAATCTATGAAACTGGAAGAACTTGGAATATTGGTCATGTCCATTCCAAGGATTCTCTAAGTCCAACAAAAGTACAGGACCAAACTGATTAAATAAAAATGAAGATTCACAATGATGTAATTACATCACCACATATTTGAAGTATGATTACATATTTCATCAGCATAGTTAACATGCATCATTGGACATACCAACATTTCTGCTCCCTCCTCCATGATCACCCATTTATTTTAAAAGGATTTTTCTTTTGTATTTCTACAAACTTCCTTTATTCCATAGAGCAAAGCTCATAATATAGCTTCAGTCATGAAGCAGAAGAAATACCATGTGATACATGGTATTAGTTGGGGTTCCAGTTCAGCATCTGTCAACATCTTGCTTTGGGGAGTACAATTTTCTCAAGGATCCTGTCAACTATCCAATTGGTATTTCCAGAAAAAAAAAATCCTGGGATATGATTTTACCAAAAGTATAATACTTTACTGAAAATCTACATTGGCACAGAAAAAGCAAAACCAGCTCTGATTTTCCCACTCAAAGGCCTGCTTAGTTAAACAATAGACTCCCTTATTCCCACCCACCGGATGTTCACATTGTCCAATAGTAACGTTTCTTCTTGTGATGGAAATAGTCCACTTCTCCATCAAGCACCTGCATTACTGAAGCCTCGGTTGCCTAGATACCACTCCTCCCCATTTTGCGTTCCATCTCATTGTCAAGATACGAGCAAAGTGAGAAAATGTAGGTGAAAGGGCAAATCTGTCTTGACATACCAACCCCCCTGGAAAAAAGGCAGACCTGGAACAACGATAAATATATATACACATTATTATGTACAACCCAATTACTGCTTTATCCCTTAATGGGGCTGTTGAGAATACCTAATATGAAATTTCTTAACTAACCTCACTGTCCACCCACTCAGTATTTGCTAATGGATGGCTTTTCCACAGTACTAGATACTGTAATTTTATCTTGTAATATCTGAAGTCAAGAATTTTTTTGATCTTGTAGTGTTCCTCTCCCTTTACTAAGATGAGAGGAGGACATGGTTCTTTGACTGGTCTCAAACCAGATCCCTGAAAAAGTTTTAAAAGGCTGCAATGAAATACTGGATGAACTTGCCTGAGGCTTCTAGGAAACTTCAGCTCCACCATCACCAGATTTACAATCTGGACGATGTGGAAAGGCCCTATGTATTTGGGACCTAACTTTTGCCTCTCTACCTAAAGAGCAAGACTGATGGGAATATGTCATTCTTAGAAGAAAACAACCAAGAGCAAAGCCCCTACTATCTACCCTAACCCACTCAAATGAAGCCCTTCTGGAACTGAATGTTCACTTTCATAGTATCTTCCCAGAAGAAAATATACAGACACAACAGAGCATTCATCAATAGTTTCTTAAAAAGAAGCACAACCCAGCATTCCTGTGACAAGAAAAGTATTCCAGACTCCTCTCTAAAAAAAAAAAGGCGAATATTAGCGATATGAGATTCATAGGGGAACAGAAAAGGTCAGTCAATCTAGGCAGGTATAGCAAAAATCAAAGATGTAACTGATTACCTTACTAAAATAATCAACCTCATGGATAAATACCTCTTTCTTCTCCTACACGTGGGGACCAATGACACAACAATAAATCTTAAAACAATAGCAAGAGATTATGAACAGCTAGGGAAGAAAGTTAAAGATTTAAGAGCACAAATGGTGTTTTCATCTATACTTCCAACAAAAGGCCAACATCCAATGAGGGAGCAAAGAATTTTAGAAACAAACCACTGGCTTAAAAACTGGTGTTGTCAACAGAACTTTGTCTTCCTAGACCATGGCCTGCATTACCTAGATCAGGGGTCGGCAACGTGAAACGGTGAAAGAGCCACTTGGACCCATTTCCCTCACAAAAGAAAAAACTAGGAGCCGCAAAATGTGCGCATGCACGTAATGGGGCTTGATTAAAGAGTGGAGCCTAAGCAACACATCCACTGGCCCTGCCCCCATCCAGCTTCTCTTTCTCTCAGAAAAGACTGCTATCCGCCTGCCCCGCACTCTCCCTCTTTTGCTGAAGCAGCGAGCAGGAGGCCAGCCTTCAGCATGGCGGGCCTGCTGGAGGCTGAGGCCCCTGAAGGCATGGACCGGGCTATCTTCCATAGCGGTGGGATGGCGACTGCAGGAGCAACAGCCTGCTCATCTCCAGTGGTGGCGGCCACTACGGAGCCATCTGGTGGCTATTAATCCAGCAACCAGGCAGCAGTTGGGCGATCGGTTGGGCAAAACAGGTGGATAGGATTGCAGCCAATGATAGTAGGATGTTAGAGCTGCCAACTCTGGTCTCCACCTGGGTGGGCGGGCAAACGAAACCCTGAAACCTTTTGCGTTTGTTTGCAAAGAGAAGACGCCGGTGGCGCACGGCCCGGACTGTCAGCATTGCCATGGGACCACTTCCTGCGGTGCCAGCTAAAGCGGTGTGCTTCTCTTTGCAAACAAACACGAAAGGTTTTGGGTTTTTGCTTGCCCGCCCACCTGGGTGGAGACCCTGCGCCACCCCTTCTCCTGCAGCCAGGGAAAGAGGGCCAGCCCCAAGAGTGTCCTGGAGGACTTTTAAGGCTCTGAATACCCCCCACACCCTCCCCCATCAGCCCAGGCACTGTGGCTCCACAGCAGGAGGGAACCCTCCAGATCTTCAGTACTCCTGGCAGCAAAAGCGGCAGTGGGAGGATTGTGACTTACTTCAAGGAGCCTGATCGACTCACCCTTATGACCGATGCCAGCCTGTTCGGCTGGGGAGCACTTCTTTGCTCACAGTGGGCCCAGGGCTGTTGGTCCCACTCCAACCTTCGGCACGATATCAACTGGCTGGAGCTCAGGGCAGTACACCTCGCCTGCACCACTTTTGCAGCACAGTAGTGAAGCGTCATGTGTTGGTTCTCATGGACAATGTGGCTCCAAGGCACATGTGAACCTGATCTTGTGCACTCTTGACCAAGGGGGCACCTGATCTTGTGCACTCTTGACCAAGGCACTCCTGCAGGGTCCTGGGCAGAGGCCAACCTGGCCTCCATCAAGGCCGACCACATTTCAGGGGAGGCAAACACTCAGGCTGACTTCCTGAGCTGGGCGATGGTGGACCATTCAGAATGGCGCCTACACCCGAGGATATTCAGGGAGATCTGCCACCGCTTCGGGTTGCCAGTTCTAGACCTCTTTGTCTCCCCAACAAATGCTCATCTATGGCGATTCTTCTCCTGCTTTCCGTCTCCAGGGGCTGAATGAGCGGATGCTTTTCGGAGCCCATGGCCGAAGGGACTGCTTTATGCCTTCCCGCCTCTTCCTCTTCTTCCGGCGGTTGTCTGCAAGCTTCTTCAGGAGCAGGCAGAGGTTCTTCTAGTGGCCTCGTATTGGCCACGGAGACCATGGTTTGCCAACCTAGTGAACCTCTCTTTAGGGGCCCCATGGAGGATTCCCCCAGAGCAGGTCTCACTCAGCCAGGGGACCCTCCTTCATCCAGACCCCCAATGACTCCAGTTAGCCGTCTGGCACTTGAGTGCTCGATCCTGTCACAGGAGTCCTGCCCACCTGGGATCATTACCATAATCCAGGCCTCCCGCCGGTCCTCTACCAACCGGATTTATGAGGCAACGTGGAGGAACTTCTGTTTGTGGTGCTCAACTCACCACTTGACCAGTCCAGACTTGATAATTCCACACATATTGGATTACCTTCTACAGGGCCTTGAGAGGGGCTTGGCCCCAAACACATTATGCAGACAGGTTGCTGCTCTCTCCACTGTACTTACCTGTGACTCAGCAGTTTCCCTAGGTCATCATCCCTTGATCCGATCTTTTATCAAGGGGGCTACTAACCTCAAGCCCCCTGTAGTGCACAGGTTTCCATCTTGGAACCTACCGCGAGTCCTCTGGGCTCTAACCAGACCGCCCTTTGAGCCCCTCAAGACATGTGATATACGGTATGTATCACACAAGGTCGCATTCCTGGTGGCAATCACTTCTGCACAATGGATATTGGAACTGGTGGCACTCTCAGTTAGGGATGACTTGTGCCTCTTTCATCAGGACCAAGTGGTCCTTCGTCTGGATGCTACCTTCCTCCCAAAGGTCAATTCTCTCTTCCACAGGGCTCAAGAAATCATACTGCTGGACTTCAGTCCTCACTCATCTCATGCCCTGGAATGGCAATGGCACCTTCTGGATGTCCGCAGAGCACTTCGTTATTACATCTCACGGGCAGCTGCCCTCCGCAACTCTGAGGCCCTCTTTGTTTCCTTCCATCCTTCTTCTAAGGGTCAGAAGGTGTCCTCCTCCACGATTGGTAGGTGGATTGGGGCATGTATTGCGGGGGCGTACCAGGCTGAATTATTGCCAGTTCCATGGCGGATAACAGCACACTCGACCCGTAGCACGGCTACCTCTGTGGCCTGGATCACTCAGGCGTCATTGAGAACCTTTGCAGAGTGGCCACATGATCGTCACCATCCCCCTTTATAAGGCATTACAGGATTGACAGGTTCGCCTCTGCAGAAGCCTCCTTTGGTAGGAGGTTGCCCCAGCAGGTCGTAACTCAAAGTGCCACACCAGACCGGGCTTCTCCCCTCCCTCAGGGACAGTAGGCTTTGGTATGTCCCATTGGTGGATTATCCATCTCCAGTGCTGGAGAAGGGGTATTGTCTTACCTGAATGCCTTTTCTCAGCACAGAGATGAATAATCCACTCCCACCCTTGTACGTTGTTTAGGCCTAGGGCTAGATTTATGAGCCAACACATCTTGCTGTCAATCAAGGCTTTTCCTGCATCGAGATTGGGAGATGCTAGCCCACGACAGGTGTTGCAACTTTGACTGACTGATCTGATTGGGCAGGAACACAATCTAAACCAATTGGTGGATTATCCATCTCCATGCTGAGAAAAGGCATTCAGGTAAGACAACACCCCTTTTGTTTTCCTGGAGCTGCATGGAAGATCTGCTGCTTGCTGGACTTGATGACTACAGTACTGTAGAGAGCTAGAATTACTTCTGTAAGTATTTTAAAATATTCTTTTTTGTTACTCTATAGCAGGGGTCTTCAAACTCGATTCTTTTATGACTCAAGGACTTCAATTCCCAGAATTCCTCAGCCAGGCACCCTGTAATCATTTTGGAAACTACTCTGCTTTTTTGTGTTTGTATGTACAGTACTTTGAAAGATTGTTTGTTTGCATTTGCCCGAAACTATAGCATGTGGCTGCTGCTATCTCCTCTCCCTAGCACAGACCCACCAGAGATTCTGCCTGGAGAGCCTTGTGCCTATCAGGGACAGTGTTTTTTTTTTGTTATTGTTTAAAAAAGGTTTTAAATTTAAATTGCCTCCAGAACTTGTGGGTGTTCCCTCACTGGAGGCTTTTAAGAAAATACTGGATAGGCATTTATCAGAAATACAGTACAGTACTGTATTCTCTTATGAGAGCAGTGGGTTAGACTAGATGACCTCAAGGTCCCTTCCATCTCAGTAACTGTTGCAAGCCAACAATTCTGTAAACTCCACCCCCATCTCCTTCTGCATGCCTGGCTGGAGATGCTTAAGCTAATAGCCGGCAAGTGTGTGTGTATGTATTTTTTAAAAGCAACTACTTTTAAACCTGGTTGGGAGTCAGTTTACAGTATTGTGGTTACTAAAATCGGAAACAGCTGTTTGGTGGCTGGAAACAGCCTGCAGCAGCAGCGGGAAACATCTCTCAGTTCAGACAGCCATTGGAGGAAATAATAAATCAAATCTTGGTTCATTTAACAATCCATCTGATTCAATTAATGAATTTGATTTTAAAATGTTGTCTGATTCATTTGACAATTATGAGCCTAATGGGCAGACTCTATTAGGCTCGTACCTTGAGAACTAAGAATGGAATGGAATGAAATGGAACAGAACGGAACCGAACGGAATGGAACAGAATGGAACAGAGCTGGAAGGGACCTTGGAGGTCTTCTAGTCCAGCCCCCTGCTCAAGCAGGAGAACCTTTTAGAGACTGAGTGACCAAACTACAACCCAAAAGTGGTGGCAAACCTTTTAGAGACCGAGTGACCAAACCGCAACCCAAAACCTAGTTATGCATCGCCAGATGCTGGGTGGGCGTGGCCACCAAGCTGTCGGCTCGCTCACTTGCTCGCTGTCCACTGCAACTTGTGCTCACTCTCAAGCTGTCTGCAGCAAATGCTGCTTCTGCAGAAAGTTGCTCCTTTTATAGCCTCTCACCTATTCCCAGACTGCACATGTGCGGAGAGGAAGAGAGAGCAGCTCGGCCCAGCAATGGCTCGTGTGCCACCAGAAACAGCTCCATGTGTCTCCCTCCCAACAGAAACAGCACAGCAATTAACTACAGGAGGGAGGGAGTTGAATAGATTGGTAACAGGGTCATTAGCCAAACACGTGGCATAACAAAGACTATAAGAACGTGATTCTCAATCCTGGCTAGAACTCTGACGATGTCAGCAGACGCTGACGAAAGCTAAGTTTTTAAATAATTTTTAGTCTCATATATGTATCTGAAAGAACGTTTGACATCTATGAGAGAAGGTCATCACCAAGATTCCCTTCAGACGGAAGACCTCGTGAAATTGATAGAAATATGTCTCCAGATTTATTTCACATTCCAAGGTACCATCTATGAACAGATAAAAGGAACCCCGATGGGCTCCCCCATCTCCAGTATTATAGCTGAGGTAGTCCTTCAACAGCTTGAACATAAGGCTATGACTTTATACCAACCCAAATTTTGGGTTCGATACGTGGACGATACATTTGCTATTGTCAAAAGACAACATGTAACTACATTTATGGGAATATTAAATTCCATCTACTCTGAAATAAGGTTTACTGTAGAGGAAGAAAGACACAATTCTCTTGCCTTCTTAGATGTTTCCATCCACCGTCAACCAGATGGATACCTACATACGAAGGTATTCCGCAAACCAACCCACACGGATAGAATCCTCCATTACCAGAGTAATCATCCTGTTTCCCATAAAATCAGCTGCATTAAAACGTTATTTAAACGCGTTGACTCCCACTGCAGCACGGATGAATATAAGAAAGAAGAGAGGAGACACCTCTTCCGTACGTGCATATATAACGGTTATCCATTAAAATTTATCAAACGACATTGTACAACTTTCCAGCACCAGACCACCCAACGAAGAAGGGATTCCCCCCTACAAAAAACACGCATCTCCCTCCCATACATAAGTAACATCTCAGAGGCCACAGCCAGACTACTAGCACCCCATGGTATAGAAGTAGCTCACAAACCTAACCAAACCCTACAATCAAAAATTATGCGTCCAAAGGACCCCCTACCTACCATGGAGAAATCTGCTATTGTTTATAAGATCAACTGCAAAAACTGCGAAGGCAACTATGTGGGAGAAACAGCCAAATGCTTGAAAACTCGCCTCCACGAACACAAACTGGCCATAAAACGAGGCGAACCACACTCACAACTTTGGATGCATATGGCACAACAAGGCCATCAGTTTGACTTCAATAACACCCTTATCGTAGCCAGTGATGCCGCGAAGGGAGGTCGGCTGCTAAAAGAAGCCTGGTTCTCGAATAACAACTCAATCAATCGTCACATTGACTTGCACCCAGCACAACAAGCGCTACGAAAATGGAACTCAAATCATCATCCTTTATATCACAAACCTTACAATCAACATCCACAACATTCTAAACCAGGAGCTACACCTCCTCCCTACCAGAAACAATCTGATATAGACTACCCAGAAATCTCCCAACAACATCAAGGGGAAACCACACCCCCTTTAATTGGAGAAAACAACAATAATGACATTGGAGCGCTTAAGAAATTTGAGGATAGAACCACTAAATTTAGCACTACCCATAATAATAATGGGTAATAATAATAAAGGTGGATATCCCATACAGAGAGGGGAGAAAAAACATGTGATGACGACCCGTTCGCTTGATAAAAGGGAAAGTAACATGAGCGGGGAATCTGCCCAAATACCAACAGACTTTTGCTCACAGAAATGGGGGGGATTTAACTTGAATATTGACCTACGAGGGAAGATGAGCATGGAGGACACCATGATGGAGGAGGATGATTCAAACATTGAAAAATACCACATCCAGTTGATGCTTGTACATGCGAGCGAAGATAAATACGGGAGCACGCAGCAGAGGAAAGATGTTAAATTGCAGCCGATGAAGCCCCGCCTCCATGGTAGGATACACAATGACATCGAACTAAATCCCCCCACTGCAACAAGAGCCAGTGCTGCCAGGAGAGGGCGGAACATAGCTTTAACAATACCCCCTGAGATCGACGGAGATGTGAACAAAAGTGCTCGAGAGAACGACGGAAGAAATCTTTACTCCGATTCCCCCTCCCACCTATCAGCTGTTCAGCGGGGAATGCTAGCACGGTCTAGGAACCACGCGCAGACGTCTATGGAACCCATTTAAACCACCTTGTTAGAAACGGTCTCTCAGCCCTGAAGATGTTGGGGAGTTTTCCCAACGAAAGCTTGGCAACCTTTTAATATAATAAAATACTTTAATTAAAGTATTTTAACTTTAAACTCTCCTGGTGAACACGCTTTATTCATTCCATTTATAATTATGCCCGGGAGTCACATTTTCACCATCATTATTGAATATGTGTATATAGGTCTTTGGTTGTTCGGGTTTTCTCCCGCGTAAAATTGGAAGTGTCTTGGCAACGTTTCGACGAAGTCACATTCGTCATCTTCAGGCTGCTCAAAACAAGAAGCTAAAAACACCAGCCTGAAGATGACGAATGTGACTTCGTCGAAACGTTGCCAAGACACTTCCAATTTTACGCGGGAGAAAACCCGAACAACCAAAGACCTATATATATGTTTGTGTGTATATATGTATATATATATATATATATATATATGAATATGAATATTAAAAACAAAACTGTGATTCCTGGGTAGAGTCATGTTAAATAATAAAATATATGAACACCAGGAAGTTATAAAACTATAAAAAGTTTTAATAGAATAAAACCAAGCTTTCACTGGCTTCTGCCAGCATCATCAGGATAGCGTCCAATCGATGGGAGAAGCTATTTATAAATGTGGCGCTCTTTGCACCCGGCTTCTTGACCTCGTCAATCCACCTGCGTTTTGATCGTAGTTTCTGTATTGCAAGCTGTAATTTCCTCACTTTCCTTGCTTGTGCCGATATGACAGCTCTTCCTCCCTTCTTCGTATAACTGTAAGTCGGGGGGGCCCTTTAATTCTACGTAATTAAATATGTACTGTCTGTGTTTATGTTGTTTATTCCCCTCATCCTCCCTCTTAGTATTTCCTATTTTCGTTCTCCTCCCCCTATCTCTCTGTCTACAATCCTCCTTCACAACTATATCCTCATTGTTCGTCTCCGTAGCCCAGGATTCCATTGTGTTCGTATCATCCTGTTTCCCGATCTTTCGTATCGCTTTGTTAACTCCCCTTTCTATTTTCTCTTCAATGGGGGTAATTTTAACATCCTCCCCAGAATTTGTGGCACCCACAAGTTGATTGTTAGCCCCTTCTCCTGAGGGGGCTGTGTTATATCAGTGTTATCTTCATTTTAGATGTCAAAAGAGTCTCTCTCTCCCTTCCTCTCCCTGTCCCTCTTTCTGCCCTTGGTCTGCCAGTTGTCTTCCCCCACTCAGTGTATATGTGTGTGTGAGAGAAATAGGCAATTGCATTTCCCCACACTCTCTCCCTCCCTCCTCCCTCTCTCTTCTCTCTCTCTTTTTCTCTCTCTCTTTCCTATCCCTCTCCCTCTTTCTCTCTTTCCTCTCTCTCTTTCTCTCTCTTTCCTCCCCCTCTCTCTTTCCTCTCTCTCCCTCTCCCTCTCTCTTTCCTCTCTCTCACTCTCTCCCTCTCCTCCCCCCTCTCTTTCTCTTTCTCTTTCTCTTTCTTTCTCTTTCTCTTTCCTCTCTCTCTTTCTCTCTCTCTCTTCCCTCTTCCCTCATTCTCTTTCCTCTCCCTCTCTCTCTCTCTCTCTCTCCATATGAGAAGAGAGAGAAAATGAAAGGCAGATGGTGCCGACGGGGCGGGGAGGGGAGGGGGGCAGGAGGCAGCAGAAGGCACTGAAAGGCGCTCAGGGCACCAAGGACCGACCCGGAGAGACATGTGGCCAGCTTGGCTGCCCAGGGAGTGTCCCAGGGACAGCCCAGGGAGCGATGCTCCTGCCGGCCCCTGCCCCAGCTGGGACTGCTACCCAGGAGGCAGCAGGATGAAGAAGGAAAGGAGGAGGAGGAGGGCAAGGAAGCCGCCACCACCCCAGCCAGGACTGCCACCTGGGGGCAGCAGGAAGAAGGGGAGGAGGAGGAGGGTGAGGAAGCCGCCACCCCAGTCAGGACTGCTGCCCAGGAGTAGCAGGAGGAAGAAGGGGAGGGTGAGGGCGAGGAAGCCAGCATTGCTTCAGCCGGGACTGCTACCGCCAGGAGGAAAAAGGGGAAGAGGAAGAGGAGGAAGAGGAAGCCGCTACTGCCCCAGCCAGGACTGCTGCCCGGGGACAGCAGGAGGAAAAAGGGGAGGAGGAAGAGGAAGAAGAGGAAGCCGCTGATGCTTCAGCTGGGACTTTGCGTTGCCTGGGCTCGCCCTCTGCCCATGGGATATAGCCGTGGTGGGCTGCTGAGGGGGCTGGTGCTGTGTGGGCTGCTGGCTCTGGCTGTGATACTATGGCTGCTCTGCCTGACTGGCCCCTGCCAGCCCCTCCACAGGCTCGGCTGCCCCCTGGCACCCCTCTTGCCCCAGCACCCACCCAAGGTGCCGAGGGGGCAGCAGGAGGAAAAAGGGGGGAGGAGGAGGAGGGTGAGGAAGCTGGTGTTGGGGCCCAGGAGGAGGAGGTGCCCCCACAGGTCTGGCCAGGGCTCTTCTGCCAATGTCCAGCGACTCCAACCAGAAGTTCCCACAGGCCATCATCGTCAGCATGAAGAAGGGCAGAACCTGCGGCTGCTCGAGTTCCTGTGTGTTCACCCGGATGTGCAAGCCATCAGAGCAGAGCCGCACTTCTTCGACCTGACATTGCTGCGTCTCCCTCTTGCTTCCTGGCAGCTGAGACTCCAGCGCGCCTTCCCGGCCAGCGGGACCAATGGTCACGCCATCTGGGGATTGCAGGGGCTACTCTCCCTCAGGGCTGTGGCTTGTGAGAGGACTGGCCTGCTCAGTGGAAGCTCTGGTGGGCTGCTCCTAGTGGGGCTCCCAGGGCTTTCCCACATGTGCGCCTTGGATGGTGCCAGCTTGGGAAAGGGACTTCCTGGCTGTGCTTCTCCCAGGGGGTGGGGCATCAGGGCACACGGCCAATCAGGAGCCCCACGAGAGGGCAAGTCAGAGAGAGAGAGAGAGAGAGAGAGAGAAGAGAAGCACAAGTGCTTCTCTCTCTGTCTTTCTCTTTGCAAACGGCGGAGGAGGCTCAGAGCTGCTTCAGAAGGCTCAAAGAGCCGCATGTGGCTCTGGAGCCATGGGTTGCCAACTGTGGACTAGCCAAACTCAAGTCCTGCAGCTGTTCTTCATATGTTTTAGTCTCCAGGCCTTTGATCATCTTAGTTGCTCTTCTCTGTACTTTTTCCAAAGTCTCAACATCTTTTTTGTAGTATGGTGACCAAAATTGGTTACAGTACTCCAGTTGTGGTCTCACTAGGGCAGTGTTTCTCAACCTTGACCATTTTAAGGCATGTGGACTTCAACTTCCAGAATTCCACAGCCAGCATTGCTGGCTGTGGAATTCTGGGAGTTGAAGTCCACATGTCTTTAAATGGTCAAGGTTGAGAAACACTGCACTAGGGTTTTCTAAAGTGGCACTAATACTTGATGTGATCTTCATTTTATGCCTCTGCTTATACAATCCTGGATTGTATTAGTTGTTTTGGCTGCTGTTGCACAAGCTGGCTCATCGTCAAGTGATTGTCCACTAGGACTCCAAGGTCCCTCTCACAGTTGCTGTTTTTGAGCCAAGTCTAGCCTAGTCTGTACTTAAACCTTTGATTGTTCCTGCCTAAATGTAAAACTTTACTTTTCTACACATTGAAACTCATTTTATTGGATAGGGCCCATTGTTCAACTTTGTCAAGATCTATTTGGATCCTGAGCTTGTTTTCTGGGATATTGGCTATTCCTGCCAGTTTAGTGTCATCTGCAATTTGATGAGTTCCCTTTCTATTCCCTCATCTAAGTCATTAATGAAGGTATTGAAGAGTACTGGGCCTAAGACAAAGCCTTGTGGTACCCCACTGCTTACTTCTCTCCATGTGGATATAGTACCATTGAGGACTACTCATTGAGTACAGTTTGACAGCCAGCTACAAATTCATTTGGTGATAATATTCCACCTATTTGTAATTTACCAAGCAGTAGATAGTGGTCTACTTTGTCAAATGCCTTAATGAAATCTAAGTATACTATGTCCACAGCATTTTGTCGGTCTGCTAATTTAGTAACAAAGAATGAAATAAGATTGGTTTGGCATGATCTGTTTTTAACAAACGCATGCTGGGTACTAGTTATAACTTTGTTTGGTTCTAGTTGTTCGCAGATCTCTTTTTTATTATCTTTTCCAGGATCTTCCCAGGTATTGGTGTTAGACTGATTGGTCTATAGTTTACTGGGTCTGTTTCCCCCCCTCTTTCTTGAAGATGGGAATCCCCAGCCCTTTTCCAATCTTCAGGTACTTCTCCAGTGTTTTAACAGATTCCTAACCAACTTAGCTAACAACTTTGTCATCCAAAATATAGAGGAGGGAATTATACTGGACCTCATCCTTACTAATAGAGAAGAAGTGATAGAATGAGTTGAAGTTGCGAACCTTAGGAGAGAGTGACTACATCACACTGGAATTCAATATAATGCAAACATAATCAATAGAATATAATCCAACCAGTGTCTTAACCTTTAAAAAGATGATTTTAACAAACTCAGAAAGAGCCTAAGCAAAATTTTATGGATAAAAATCCTAAAAGGGAAAACAACTCAAGAAGTGTGGGTATTCTTTATTATTATTATTATTATTATTATTATTTTCTTCTTTTTTCTATTTCTCTTTTTTTATATATATTTTATCTTTAATTATTTTATAACTTGTTTAAGTAATGTATTTAGATTTGTTTATAGTTTTATAACTTATATTGAAAAGTTAGTTTTCTTTTCATATTTTTTATGTATTTCCTTTTTTTTCTTTTCTGGTATTTATGTTTTTCTTTTTTTACATATATATTGTTGTTAATTATTTAGTAATTCGTTTAAGTAATGTATTTAGATTTATTTATATTTTATACTTTTCTTAAGATTTTTTGAAGAAACTCTAATTAAGCCTATATCCAGTTCTGGGATAGTTGGGGGAGGGAAAGGGAGGGTTGGGGAGGGATGGGGAAAATTGTTTTGTTTTTGTATTGTAAAATCTTAAAAATTTTCAATAAAAAAAAAGAAGTGTGGGTATTCTGACACAAACTTAAAGTGTTCTCTTTTAAATCCAGTCAGATAGTTAACTCAAAAGAAACAATCTTATAATAAACAAAATATATTTTAATGAGAAAGATTACTTGCGTTCACGTTGTGATTGATGCTGCTGGAAATACATCTTTGTTCATCTTTTAGATCATCCCTTTAGGTAAGAAAGTGTTGCTGCTCTTCATACCATCTTTATGCTTATAGTGTGACCTTCCATGGCCCATGCTTCTTACAGACAAAGAGATTCCCATGTGGCTTGTGTCCAGGAAGTCTCCCAATGACCTTTGGAACTTCTCCCACTGACCCATCCACATACCTAGCATTCAACACAATAACTGCCAGACACTCCAACATAGAGTTAACTAACTTGTGACTAAATAGGTAAAAACTTGGTATCAAACATGCATAACTATAAGGTAAATATAAAACATGCACGATTATGAAAAAGGCAAGTGTTACATCAAACAATGCATAAGACAATACATAATTTGAGGTTTAATCTTCTGGTTCAGTCTTCATCAGCAATGGACCAAATCGGTGATCAGCCTGGTACACGTGTCTTTGAGTCACGACCTGACTCACGTGGCTTCATGATCTGGACTTCAGCTGGGCAAACTAGTTCATCAAGTGGGTGGGCCCTGTGGGCAAAAACCGTGGGCCAATAGTTCTGGTGTGCAGTCTTGTCTCCCAGTGAGACAAGGTCTTCTTCTTCCAGTGAAGGAAACTGGAACCAAATCTGGAACAGAAAAAACTGGAACCCAAGCTTCTCTGGAACGAGGGGAACTGGATTCACAGGATACTCAGGAACTGAAGAACCTGTAAAGACATAAACAGCTGAATCTGGAAATACAGGAGCAGCTGGAGCTGAAGAATCAGGATCAGAAACATCTGGAACTGAAGAATCAGGAACAACAGCTTGAGCAGAAGAGATTCAATTGTCTAAGTTGGTCTTCTTTAGCAAAAGGACTCGGTCAGTGATTAGTCTGGTGTATAGCTAGTTGCTTGTCGTGACTCCTTAGACAGCGTCTTAGGTTCTAGGTGTAAGGCTGCTGGGTGCCTGTTGCTGTTGCACAGGTGGCATTTCACCTTAGCTGTGCAGTCCTTGGCCGTGTGATCCATAGAGTCACAGCATTTGAAACATGTCCTATTCTCTTTGAGTAGGGTCTTTCGGTCATCTAGGGATTTCTTCCTAAATTCTCTGCAATCATTTAGAGCAGTGGTTCTCAACCTGTGGGTCGGGACCCCATTTGGGGTCGAACGACCATTTCACGGGGGTCGCCAAACAAGGCTGTCTGCCATTTTCCCCCCTTTTCTTTGACCACATCCCTGGCACCCAGTGATCTATAAGTGGTTGGGGGTCACCACAACATGGGGAACTGTATTATGGGGTCACGGCATTAGAAAGGTTGAGAACCACTGATTTAGAGAGTGAGAAGACTTGTGCATTGGGCAAGTCAGGCCTTTTGTAGTTGGATGCGGGTTTGAAGGAACACTTCTCGGTGTTCATTCGTCTGGAGCATTCTTTGGGGGAGGCGTGATGTCTGCTTTATATACTGAAGGGGTGGTTCTGTCCGTAGCTTGGCCAGATCCCTTGGTTACATCAGGGCTGTGACTGTTTTGCCCAGTCGTTGGATAGTGTGCTTCTCTGATGGGAAGGTACCAGGGGTCATTGTGGAGTTTAACCTTCTTGCTGATAAATTTAGCGAGAACCGCGAAGGGGGAAATTTTGTTTTGATTGTCTTCCCCGTAAGTTTGAGAAAACTCGATCCATTGTTCACATATCAACTGTGGTAGTTTTTGGATGATAGAAGTTTGTATTCTAAGCAGGTCGAGGCAAGCTAATCCCGGCAAGGTAGGGTCCTGTTGTGCTGACCGTAGTTGAGTAATGAGTGATGAGAAAGTCTTCAGCTGTTTGTGGTCATTGATTCTTATGTTGGGGAAATTAAGAACGCGGTCCAGAAGCGAAGACTCCGTCACTGAGGGATCACCGTAGTCCTCGTCAAATGCGGCCCAAGCCTCTGCAAGGCCGATGTTGGGGTCGCCCAAATTGGATGCAAAGATGTCGTTCACAGTGTTTACAGATTCTGGGCCTAACCATGCTGTCAGCTGAACAAGTTCCTCATCTGGCCCAGTCTTTTCTTCGTTGATGGCGCGCTTGAAGATATGTTTCCACAACAGGTAGTCTCTTCCAGCTTTGTCGGAGAATTTCCGTACCCCTCTGGCTGCTAAGTCCAACCTTCTTCCAATATACATTGGGGGATACATCGATCCCGTGTGTGGGCTGTAGCTTGGTGGAAGTGGTGGATCCCTTCCGTGAGTGGGGGCGTGCACCATGGCTGGCTGGTAACTTCCTCCGGCGTATTGTTGGCTTGATCTGAACTCCTCTGCTGTGGCATTGAGCTGAGAGAGCCCAGGCTCCTGTTTGATTACGAGTTGGAGGGTCTGTGTTTCTGGTAGAGTGTAGCTAGCTCCCTGGTGGGCTGGCAGAGCTGATGCTCAAGGCTGTCCTCTGTAGTCAAGACTGGTGGCAGTTCCTTTGGACGCTGCCTCCTGTTGGCACAGCAGGGACTCTAGTGACTTTAGTGTGGCTCTAACTCTTTCAACCTCTTCCCTGAGCGATGGCTGGTTCTGCTGTAGGGCCATTGGCGCTACAGGTGGATGCATCCGATTGCCATTAGTGGTATGGTTTGGTGGGTTCTGTGGGGTAATAATGGTGGAAAGATCTTGTGGCACTCCCCGCTGTGCAGTCATTGCCATTGCTGGTAATCCCATCAGGTTCGATGTGGCAGCAACGGCGGGAGGATCTCATGACCTAGGTGTCGTGACATCAGCTCTGTGATTGACCGGCGAATCAGGTTGTTGAGATTCCTCTGTTCGTCTACTCGGTCTTGGGGGGCTTGTGGCTGGCTGTGGCACTCTCATCTGTGCATTCTGGAATGCACTTTGGTCGTCCACATAGGCCTATACGCGGCTGTGAGAACTTTCCCTTCCTAGACTTTCCAACTTGGGCGTTGACATGGCATCTTCTAACTCTCTCTGCAGGATTGCTTCTATTGCGGTTACTTCTTTTGCTTTCTGTTGTCGCTGGAAAATCTCAAAGTTGGCCTGAGCTTTGGCCAAGTCTTCTCTATGTAGCTTGTCATCTACTGCTGCTTGTGCAGCAACGTTAGCCATTGTGGAATTGATCCGTGCTTCCATGAGATGGGCGGCAATGATCTCTGCTCCTGAGGCTCGAGATGCATGGCTCTGGTGAGAAGATGCCTTTGAATGGCGGGAGGGTCCTGTGATATGCGATTGTTGGGACACGCTGGAGTGTGCCTTGGACATGTGGCGAAAAGATGAGGTCTTTCCAAACACATGGGATGGATCTGCGTGCGACCATTGGGATGGTGCATGTGAATAGCGGGAGACTTCGGACTCTGCTCTGTCGACCGGTCTGCCTTTCTGGTGAGTTTCGGGCTGTGGGGAACCATGTGAGCTCACTAGAAGCTTCTTACATTTCTCGTTTATTAGCTTGAGGCTTTGCATCTCGCTGTCGACTCTTAGGTCTCTTAATTGTTCCTGAATGTCCTTGAGTTGCTGTTCAGAGTCCATCCATTGCACATAGGCGTCTTCCTTATCTCCTTCCACTGCGTGTGCCCATTTTGGGGAGAGTTCCTCCTTCTGTTCATGGTAGAGTTTGTATAATCTCTCCCAGCCTCTTTCATGGTGCCTGTGGATGGTGTGCCATTTCTCCATCAGATGTGAGTCCATGGCTTCTGTGAGCTTTCTGCATTATCTAAGATCGTATTGACCCTGAGAAATTTTTGGTTTTGTTGAGGCTTGAGTTTCAGCTTCTATGTGCAGGTCAAAGTTGGCTGTTTGCAGCATCTCTCCTTGACTGGCTGGTTGGGGTGTCTCAACTAGGCTGGTTAATTGACCCCCTTCATCCAAATTAATAAGTCACTCCTTCATGGTTAGGGTAGGTTCAGTGTTCTTCTCAGCGATTTCGAAGAAAATTTGGAGAACTTCTCTCTTTGACCACTAGGGGTTGCTACTTGTAGATCAGCTTCTGAGGTGCTGTCTGTGGGTGGAGATGCCACTGGGTGTGTTCTCCTGTGTTTGTGGGTACTTCAGTGCAGTTCACCCCTTCACCACTAGGGGTCAATTGCTGTGGGTCAGCTACCAGGGTGCTCTGGCTTCAAGGTTCACCCTTTGTCCACTAGAGGGGCTTCTCTGGGGCAGTTAAAGGCTTGCATGTAGTGCCTCCTTTAACCACTAGGGGGCATCTGAAGAAAGGCCAGCCAAATTCTTCCTATTATCACGTTACTACTAGTGGCCACTGAGAGAATGTAGAGGTACACACTCTCGTCTGGCTACCTTTGAGTGCAGGCTGTGACCCTGGGTCATCAGCTGTGATAATAAGCAAAGAGACTTGGCTTTGATTTCTTCTGTCTAAGTTCCCTCAAGCTGGAACAGCTTAGTGCTCAGCTTGAGTGAGTGAATGCTTCTGGTAAGTTCACTCTGTGCCCTCTAGGGAATATTGGTAGCTTGGGATAACTTTAAGTAACTTGCACTTTAACTAACAGATTTGCTCTGTTGTGTGCTGAATTAATTGTGGCTGTTGTAACTCAGCTAAAAAAAAAATTGCATGACCATCAGGGGGTGCTTCTGCGATGATTCCTCCTTATAACATTGGCTGAAATTCTGAGCATTCCTAGGGGCTATGTCACTATGGCAACGGATGAGTTTATTGAAAGGCAATCAGCCTTCCTTGCTTTTGTCTGAACTTTAGAGGCAGTCATTAAACAGTCCTTTGTTTCAGGCTACGTAATTCACTGGTAAAAAGAGGAGAGGAATAAAGCCCAAGCTCCTTTTGGTGTTAAAATTCAAACTTTTCATGCAAGGAACAAAAGTGTAGATTTTTTTTTCTTTCTCTTCGCTATAAACATTAACTTGTGAACAGACCCAAAAGTAATTTTTACTTTGAAGCGTTGGCTAGCAAGCAAATTAGCATAACAATACCTCTGAATCACTCCTTGAAAGCTGTCTTTTACACAGACACGCTGGCTTTGCTTTGCAGGCTTTTAAAGGCATCAAGAGAATCTTTACTTTACTTCCTTGAAGGTTAATGTAGAGAAAAGGCTAACCGATTTGATTCTCTTTCTTAAAACTGTTGCAACTTTGAGAGAAGAATTAATCTTTGCCAATTTACTATTTGCTTTCAAAAGATGGCACAAATTATGAGTACACTTTCTTACTATTCTGACACAAAGTGTTCTCTTTTAAATCCAGTCAGATAGTTAACTCAAAAGAAACGATCTTATAATAAACAAAATATATTTTAATGAGAAAGATTACTTGCATTCACGTTGTGATTGGTGCTGCTGGAAATACATCTTTGTTCATCTTTTAGATCATCCCTTTAGGTAAGAAAGTGTTGCTGCTCTTCATACCATCTTTATGCTTATAGTGTGACCTTCCATGGCCCATACTTCTTACAGACAAAGAGATTCCCATGTGGCTTGTGTCCAGGAAGTCTCCCAATGACCTTTGGAACTCCTCCCACTGACCCATCCACATACCTAGCATTTAACCCAATAACTGCCAGACACTCCAACATAGAGTTATGGTCCTCTAAATGATTGCAGAGAATTTAGGAAGAAATCCCTAGATGATCAAAAGACCCTACTCAAAGAGAATAGGATATGTTTCAAATGCTGTGACTCTATGGTTCACACGGCCAAGGACTGCACAGCTAAGGTGAAATGCCACCTGTGCAACAGCGACAGGCACCCAGCAGTCTTACACCTAGAACCTAAGATGCTATCTAAGGAGTCACGACAAGCAACTAGCTCTACACCAGACTAATCACTGAACGAGTCCTGTTGCTAAGGAAGACCAACTTAGACAATTGAACCTCTTCTGCTCAAAATATAATCACTAAAAATATACCACTAAAAAAGAGAAATAAGAAATCTAAGAAGAAACCAGCATGGTTGCATAAAGATCTCACAGAAAAACTGAAAGACAAAAAGGATAAGTACAAAAATGGGAAAAGGGACATGTCACTAAGGCAGAATATCAGCAGATAACTCAACTCTGCAAAGATGAAATCAGGAAAGCAAAGGCTCAGAATGAACAAAGACGTGCAACAAAAGTCAAAGAAAATAAAAAAGTTTCTTTAACATATTAGTAATAATAGTAATAGTAATAGTAATAATAATAATAATAATAATAATAATAATAATAATAATAATAATAATAATAATAATAAGTCCCCCAGTGAGGCACTAACTTGACGTGGTTGTGGGGCTTGTGTACTCTGAGGAAGATGAGAGCTATGCCAGAGGTTCAACCATACTGGACAGGTCTCATCAGAGGAGTCAGACAAAGAGTGTCTCTCCCATAAAAAATATGGTGAGACGTAAATTGCAGAATGCCATACCGGCTCGGACGTCGCCCGGGTTAACAAGGTCCGCACTAGATATTGGAGTTCCTGGATATCTGGTGAAAAATGGGTTACAGGACTCAGGACTGTTGGCTGAGCAACCAGGGCCAGCAGCTGCAGAACTACTGGAAGAAAAGGTGTTTACCCGTCGCAGATACACAGTGATGGAAAACAAAGAAATAATGATCTGTTACTACAGATCAAGTCCAACAAGAAGAGGATATCTAAAACGAATGCACCAGTTCTGGAAAGAACAACATCCAGAATCAGAAATAACAGAACAGAGACTAGCAGATCAACGCCGATTTATAACACGAAATAAAGTATTCACAGAAACAGAATTGGACGAACTGCAAAGGTTTACCCAGGGCAAAGAAATCAAAGCCTTACCAGAAGTAATTCAGAATGTAGAGGCAAACCAGGGGGAGTTGGCAGTGAAGGAATCCAGCAGAGATATACAACTATTCTCATTTGGAAACCAGGCACCTCTTCCTCAGGAAGAACAAAACCCTCTAACTAAAGAAATAAAAGAATTGAAACAAAGAATAACTGAGCATCTAGAACAGCACAAAAACAACAGAATAAGGCTACCTGCATTGAAGCTTGTTCCAAAGAAACAGCTAGCACAAGCATTAAAAGATGCAAATATTGCAATATCAAGTATAAGCACCAATTCACTGCAAGAAACAAACCAACTAATGTACAGCACAGCTGCAGTTATAACAGAATACCTGGGATGCAAAATCAACAAAGAAGAAAAACAAACAAACAGTGCACCAGAAAAATGGAAGGTTAGACTAGAAAATAAGATCAGCAAGTTAAGATCACATGCAAGCAAGCTAGAACAGATGAAAGAAAAGAAGCTGAAGAACAAGAAGACCAAAGAATACCTAATCAAGAAATACCACTTAGAAACAAGGAAGATCAAGGAAGCACTGGAAATAATAAAGCAACAAATAACAGCTATAGCCAGGAAAATCAGTAGATATGAAGCTCGAATTGCAAACTATAGGCAGAACCTCCAATTTCAATCCAATCAGAAATGTTTCTACCAATCCATCAATGGAGAAACTGCAAGGAATCAGTCAGTACCTGACAAGGAAGAAACCGTGCAGTTCTGGAAGCAGATATGGGATAATCCAAAGAAATACAACAAGGATGCGGCTTGGTTAAAAGAGGTGGATGCAAATAAAATAGAAGTTGAAATGAAAGAACTAGTAATAACAACAAAAATGGTAGAAAAAAGAGCAAAGAAAATCAACAATTGGTCAGCACCAGGTAAAGATGAACTGCATGGGTTTTGGTTGAAACATCTAACTGTTATACACCCACTCATTGCCAAGCAGTTCAACAATATACTACAAAGAGGAGAAATTGAAAAGTGGCTAACAACTGGGAAAACCTACCTAATAATGAAAAATCCAGCAAAAGGGGCAACACCAGGCAACTACAGGCCAATTACCTGTTTACCAACAACTTTCAAATTACCAACTGGTGTGGTAGCTGATGCAGTACAACAGCATCTAGTTGAAAACAATCTCAAATGAGAGTCAATCTCATTTGACTCTCTGCCACATGATTGGATAACAAAGTGCCTAGAAATAACAGGAGTCAGTAGAAACATCAGAAAATTTGTGCAAAGATCGATGGCACAATGGAAGACACAGTTGCAGATCAATGGTGAGAAGCTGGGAGAGGTTAATATCAAGAGAGGAATATTTCAAGGAGATTCATTATCACCATTACTATTTGTTATTGCACTGTTTCCTCTGTCAACAATACTGAATAACTCAGGACATGGTTATCAAACATCAAAAACATCTGCTAGACTATCCCACCTCCTTTACATGGATGATCTGAAGCTGTATGGAAAAACATCATCTGAAATAGAATCGCTGCTCAACACTGTCCGTATATATAGCCAAGATATTGTAATGGAGTTTGGCTTGGACAAATGTGCCACACTTACTATCAAACAAGGAAAAATAGTGAAAACTGAAGGAATCAAGATGCCCCACGAAAATAGCATTAAGAGTCTGGATGAGGAAGAGTACTACAAATACTTGGGTATCCTTCAAGCTGACAACATCAAGCACACTGAAGTCAAGAAAAAGATTAGAGGTGAATACATGAAGAGAGTGAAGAAGATCTTAAAGTCCAAACTCAATGGAGGAAATACCATAAAGGCAATCAACACCTGGGCAATCCCAGTCATTAGGTACACAGCTGGAATAGTGGACTGGACTCAAGCAGAACTAAAAGCAATGGATAGGAAGACCAGAAAAATAATGACAATGAATCATGCCCTTCATCCACGCAGTGACATTGATAGACTTTATCTACCAAGGCAAATAGGTGGGCGTGGAATGCTACAAGTACATCAGATGGTTGAAGAAGAAAAAATGGCTTTGGAAGAATATCTGAAGAACAATGATGAAGATGCACTGAAATTAGTATATCAGGAAGGCTTACTAACTACTGGAGAGACCAAACTGGCCTACAAGAAAGACCAAATGAAGAACAGAATAGAGGCATGGGAAGACAAAGCACTACATGGCCAATACATGAAAAAAATAGCTGGGAAAGCAGATAATAATAAAACCTGGCAATGGCTAAGAGCAGAAAATTGAAGAAAGAGACCGAGGGACTAATTCTGGCTGCACAAGACCAAGCCTTAAGGACAAATGCATACAAAGTCAAAATTGAGAAGACAGCAAAAGACAGTAAGTGCCGCCTATGCAAAGAAGCTGAAGAAACAGTGGACCACTTGGTAAGCTGTTGCAAGAAGATTGCACAGACTGATTACAAGCAGCGGCATGACAAAGTAGCAACAATGGTGCAATGGAAGATCTGCAAAAAATATCATTTGCCTGTAAGCAAAAACTGGTGGGATCATAAAATAGAGAAAGTCATAGAAAATGATAAAATTAAACTGCTCTGGGACTTCAGAATTCAAACAGACAAGCACCTGCAACATAACACCCCAGACTTAACAATTGTCGATAAGAAAGACAAAAAAGTCTGGATAGTGGACGTGGCAGTGCCTGGAGATAGCAGAATAGAAGAGAAAGAACTGGAGAAGATAACAAAATACAAAGACCTACAAATAGAAATAGAAAGACTGTGGCAAAAGCAAGCAAGGGTAGTACCAATAGTCATAGGCTCCTTAGGTGCAATCCCAAAACAACTGGAGCACCACTTGAACACCATTGGCATTGACAAATTCGCTATTAGTCAATTGCAAAAGGCGGCCTTACTAGGAACTGCTTCCATCCTGCAACGATATCTATAATACCATCAAACATCCACATCTGCCTATCCCAGGTCCTGGGTAAGGACTCGATAGGTAGACAAAATGCCAAATCCAGTCTGAACATCTGGCTGACTGTGCGATGATCCATAATAATAATAATAATAAAAATAAAGGGCAAGGAAACAGTCAGTCCACTAAAGAGAGAAGATGGCAAGGAAGTAAGAGACAGTAGAGAGAAAGCAGAGCTGCTTAACTCATTCTTTGCATCAGTTTTCACTCAAAAAGAAACTATAGCCCAACATACCAAAAACATAACTGTAAAAGACAGGCTAGACATAAAAATTAAAATAAACAAGAAAATGGTAAGAGAACACCTGTCTGACTTTAATGAATATAAATCACCAGGACCCGACAAATTATATTCCAGAGTTCTGAAGGAGCTGGCAGATATTATCTCAGAACCATTCTATCAAATCTTTAAAAAATGTTGGAGCACTGGGGAACTACCATATGATTGGGAAAGAGCTAATGTGGTTCTCATCTTCAGAAAAGGAAGAAAAAAAATAGACTCAGGAAATTACAGGCCAATCAGTCTAATATCAATACCTGGGAAGATACTGGAAAAAATAATAAAAAAACAGACCTGTGAAGATCTAGAAATAAATACATTTATAACTAGTAGCCAGCATGGTTTTGTTAAAAACAGATCATGCCAAACCAATTTCATTCTTTGACAAAGTGACTAAATTAGTAGACAATGAAATGTGGTGAACATCGACTATTTCAACCTCAGGTAGGCATTTGACAAAGTAGACCATAACCAACTTTTTAGTAAGCTAGAAAAATGTGGGATAGACAGAATCACCACCAAATGGATTTGTAACTGGCTGACAAACTTACTCAATGAGTAGTTCTTAATGGAGGGAAGTAAATGACTTAGATGAGGGAATAGAAGGGGAACTCATCAAATTTGCAGATGACACTAAACTGGCAAGAATAGCTCGACAGATTTGAACAATGGGCCCTATCCAACAAAATGAAATTTAATGTGGAGAAAAGCAAGGTTTTATACCTGGGCAGGGAAAACCAAAGGTACAAGTACAGATTAGGAGAAACCTTGCTCAAACATAAGTGAGAGAGACCTTGGAGTCCTAGTGGACGATCACTTAAACATGAGTCAGCAGTGTGCAGCAAAACAAGAAACAATGGATGGAAACGAATCAAGGAGAGAAACAACCTGGAATTAAGCAGAAACTTCCTAACAGTCAGGGCAATTAACCAGTGGAACAGCTTGCCTTCAGATGTTGTGATTACTTCATCACTGGGTTTTTTAAAGAAAAAAACAGTCACTGGACAGTCACTTTCCTGAAATGGTATAGAATCTCCTATTTGAGCAGAATGGTAAACTAGATAGAAGACCTCCAAGGTCCCTTTCAGACCTATTCTGATTCTGATACTGACATGCCAAAGCTGAGAAAATTCAACTGCTTTTTTTAAAAATATATTTTATTGATTTTCCAATTTTACATTAAGTATTTAAAAAACAACATGGTGACTGGGTTAATCAATAGTTTGATAACGGGACTTCTGGTGGATCAGCACTGGCGATGGCGGCTACTTTGTAGCCGTCCTCCTGAGAAAGTGTTAGAATCGCTAAGAACAGCAGGCATCAGCTGTTCTGCGGTTCAAACCTCCTTCCCGGGCAAAGGGGGGGAGGGGAGTGTCATCTGAATAGTGGTAGAGCCTCTGAAATCCCCCAAAGAAATTTTTTTTGGGGGTGAAAAGAGTGCTCCCACGGAGTTCAGATGGTCTCCGCTTCTCAGCTGTCTTTGTCTCTAGGGACAAAGCAAGACGCCGCTCCCACCTCTGCGAATAAAGTGATCTGGTGAGTTATTTTAAAAGCGGACAGAGCTGAATAGAGGATTTTATTTTTCCTTGATTTTATTTGGACTTTTAGTTTAAAGGTTTATTTTTATTGGATTACTTATAATGATTTTTTGAAGGTGGACTTGGGTTTTAGGAGGATTATTTTCCCTCTCTGCTTAACCTTTTTTTTTTTAAGGGATTTTTTTTTTGTATCTTTTGTATTTTTTTTTAAGAAGGAGGAAAGAAGGAATACATTTTTGAAGATGGCTTCAAAGTGTCAAGCAACTTCTACAATACCTAAGGTGGCTTATTCTCCTGCGATATTACCAGCACAGCAACCTAAACCCACACCACCATCTTCTCCTCCTCTGCAACCAATAACGGTAAAAGATATGCAAGATATAATGGGAAATGCTATATCTCAAATTAGAGGTGAAATGAAAGAGCTTTTAGTGGAGAACAATAGCATTTTGAGGCAAGATATAGTTTTGGCTTTAAAAGGACTTGCCTCTGTGGTTGAAAAATTGGATTCTCGAGTTGAAGAAGTTGCAGACAAGGTGGAGGTTTTGGAGGAAAAGTTTGAAGGAATGGAAAAAAAGGTGGAAATTTCACAAGATGAAATTGTTATGTCTCAATAGTTTGCTCTAAGAATTAGGGGCCTGAGAGAGGATATGCAACAAGACCTGAGAGAGATGGTGGTAAATGATTTTGCTGTGATTTTGGACAGAGAAAAAGATGAAATATCTAGAGAAATTGAAAAAATATTTATAGTTAACTCTTGGGTTGCAAAGCAAAGAAATCTACCAAGAGATGTGGTAATCTATTTTGGGAAAAGATCTCTACGCAATGAAATCATACAAGCCTTTTATAATAAGAGGTTCCAGATTGTTGCACAAGATGTTATAATTTTAAAGGAGATCCCATCTAAAATTTTAAGAAGAAGAAAAGAGTTTGCTTTCTTAGCAGATGAATTTAAAAAAAGACAAATGCCATTCAGATGGGATATCCCGGCTGGAATAGTGGTGAGCCATGCGGGGATACGTTATAGACTGAATACTGTTTTTAAAGCAAAGGAGTTCTATACTTCGGTCCTGGGAGCACGCTCATCACCACCTATAATGTTTAAAGTCTTGGATGGGAAGGAAATTGAGAAGCAGTCTGAAGAAGTTGTACTGATGAAAGCTGGAAAATCACAGGCTGAGTGGTTTCAACAAGCTGAGATGAAAGAGCAAAGAATGACTCGGGCAGCGTATAGATGTGAGAGGAGCAAGACCTAAGAGATCTTCGGTACAATCCTCAATGGCAGATCTCCAAGCAGTCTTCTCTAGGCTTTTGGATGAGGGAGATGGTAAAGCTCCTGACATGGAATGCTAATGGCCTTAATTCCCCTCAAAAGAGAAAGAAAATATTTCACTATTTGAAGCAACATAATAATGACATTATTTGTCTGCAGGAAATGCATATTATTTTTAAGGATCAAAAATATTTAGTTAATGCTCGATTGGGATCTCATTTTGTATCTTCTGCTCTTGGGAAGAAAGGGGGTGTAGTCGTTTATGTTAAGCAAAATTTATCAGCTCGTTTAGTAGATTCTGACCCTCAAGGGAGATATGTTATGATTGAAGTGGGACTGTATGGTAAGAAAATCCTTATAGTAGGTTTGTATGCACCAAATCAACAACAGGAACAATTTTATAGGTTGTTACATCAAAAATTGATTTTATTGGATTATAGATCTGTTATATTAATGGGAGATTGGAATGGAGTTTTAGATTCATGTAGAGATAAAAAAGGACTTTCTACTTCCTTTAAACAGGCTAAATTACCTAAGGCCTTTTTTGATTTGAAAGAGGATTGGGAGTTGCGAGATTATTGACGAGAACATAATTTGGAAGAGAGAGACTTCACTTTTTTTCCGGATAGACATCAATCCTTTTCAAGAATTGACTTTTTTTTTATTACAACGGATTTATATTTTAGGGTAAAGAATGTAAAGATATTTCCAAGGATACTGACAGATCATAGTCCAGTATGGATGGAACTGGTTACTGAAAAAGAGGAGAGAAGATCTTGGAGGTTGAATGAAAATTTGTTTAGGCGAGAAATGAATGTTCAGAAACTTAAAGAGCATTTAAAGGAATATTTTGTTTTAAATATGCATAAGGGCACTTCAATGTCAATGGTATGGGATGCAGGTAAAGCTTATATGTGTGGGGTATTGATGCAAATGAATAAGATTCATAGACAGAAACAGGTGCAGAAACGTAATGAGTTGGAAGAAGAGATTAAATTAAAAGAAAAAGTCTTAATTTCGAACCCTACAGATGAGAAGATTAAGGAATCTATAAAACTGCTTAAATCGCAATTTAATATGTTAATGGCAGATCAGACTGCAACTAACCTATTGTATATGAAACAGAACACATTTTGTAATGCTAATAAGCCAGGGAGATGGTTGGCTTATCAATTGCGAAAGAAACAGAAGTTGAGAATTATAGATAAAATAAATTATAAAGGTAAATTGGTATTTCAGAAGGAATTGATTAAGAAATCTTTTTTAGATTATTATAAAAAATTATATATGGGTAGAAAAGTACAGGCTTTAGATATAGATAAATATTTACAAGATGCTCATTTTCCTAAATTAACAGAAGATCAGAAACAAGAAATTAATGGATTGATTACTATAGAGGAAATTGTGAAAGCAATTAAAGAATTAAAGTTAGGTAAAGCACCTGGTACTGATGGACTGACATCAATTTATTATAAGACTTTGATAGATGAGTTGATAGAACCTCTAAGGGAACTTTTTTTTTATTATTGAAAAATTTTTTAAAAGTTTTACAAATAAACAACCAAAAACAAATCAACCCTCACCCAATCCCTCCCAAACCCACCCACCCTCCCCGAACTTCCCAGAACTGAATATAGGCTTATTTAAAATTTTAAAGTATCTAAACAAATTTTTACAACTTATAATAATAAAATATGTGTAACATAAGCATTAAAAAAATACTTAAAAAAGAAAGAAGAAAAAGGAGGAAAGAGAGAGAAAAAGAAAAAGAAAAAAAGATAACAAAAGACGGAAAAAGAAAAGAAAAAACAATCTATACAAGTTATAAGAAAGCTAAATGATATTTTTCCATATCCAAATTATATTGTATAAAATTTATCCATTTTTCCCATACAACAAAAAAATTCTCTTGAGATTGCTCCTTTAAGAAAGCCGAAATCTTTGCCATTTCCGCCAAATAAGAAACTTTATAAAACCACTCTTGTAAAGTAGGCAAGGATTCCTTCTTCCAACTCTAAGGGAACTTTTTAATAATATATTACAGAGTTTAGAGACCCCTTGTCTTGGGACAGAGCTTTTATATCTTTGATCCCAAAAGAAGACCAAGATCTTACGTTACCAAAGAATTATAGACCTATATCTCTTTTGAATGTAGATTATAAAAATTTTTCAAAAATTTTAGCTAATAGACTTATGATTGTTTTGAATCAATTAATACACATGGACCAAACTGGTTTTATAACTGGAAGGTATATGAAAAATAATGTTAGACAAATTATTAATTTAATAGAATATCTGGATAAGAATAATCAAATTTCTGCAGGACTGATATTTTTAGATGCTGAAAAAGCTTTTGATCAATTAAATTGGCAATTTATGTTAAGATTGGTCGAGGAGATGAATTTTGGAGATAAAATTTTACAGGCCCTTCGAGCCATTTATCAAAAACAAACGGCACAACTTATAGTTAATGGAGGTTTATCAGAGGTATTTCCAATTGAAAAGGGTACTAGACAGGGTTGTCCATTGTCCCCAGTGCTGTTTGTTTTAACCTTGGAAATTTTATTGATCAAAATTCGGGAATCATCGAAGATAAAAGGAATAGAAATTAATAAAAAAGAATATAAATTAAGGGGTTTTGCAGATGATCTAGTTGTTACATTATCTCAACCAATTTATTCTGTAATGGAGTTGTTACAATTGATAAATCAATACGGACAAGTTTCAGGTTTTAAAATTAATAATAATAAGACTAAAATATTGCCTAAGAATATGACCAACTTGGATAAGGAGACCTTGGTTAGATTAACAGGTTTTGAGGTTGTTAATAAGGTAAAATATTTGGGGGTTATTTTATCAGCTTCTAATGTAAAACTGTATACAAATAATTATGAAATGTTGTGGGTTAAAATACAAAAGGATTTGGATAATTGGAAAAAGCTGCAATTGTTCCTCTTGGGGAGAATAGCAGCGATTAAAATGAATGTTTTGCCAAAATTTCTTTTCTTATTTCAAATGATACCTATTTTAAAGAAAGAAGCAAATTTAGATGAGTGGCAGAAAGGCATCAATAAATTTATCTGGGCAGGGAAAAAACCAAGAGTAAAACTTAAAATTATACAAGATATACGAGAGAGAGGTGGACTCAAGGTACCGAATTTGAAATTGTATTATGACGCTGTGGTTTTGACATTAATTAGTGATTGGGTTAACTTAACAAATGTAGATATACTCCTTCTGGAGGGATGGGATTTATTGTTTGGATGGCATGCCTATTTAATTTATAATAAAAAGGTCGATAGGGTTTTTAAATCTCATATTTTAAGAATTTCTTTACTTCGGGTTTGGAAGAAATATTATAGAAGTGACTCAAGAATTCCATTATGGGCTATTCCATGGCATGCAACAGAAGGAATAAGGAGAGGAGTTAAGATGGATACTATTTCTTATACACAATTATTTAAATGGGATGGTAAAAATTGGCAATTAAAATCTATGGATGAATTAGTACAAGAAAATATTATCTATTCTTGGTTTCAGTATAGACAACTATCGGAAAGGTGGAAGATAGATTATAATGTGGGCTTGTTTAGAGAGGATGAGAATTTGTTAAAACAAATCAGAGATCAAAGTCGAACTCACATTAAAAGAATTTATGGTGTCTTAGTGGAATTGGATTCAGAAGCTGAGTTAGTTAAAGACTGTATGGTTAAGTGGGCACAAAATTTTGATGAACCGATTTTATTAGACACATGGGAGATTATTTGGGTGAGGAATGTCAAATTTACACAAGCCCAAAATCTATGGGAAATTTTTTATAAAATGTTTTATAGATAGCACCTTGATCCACAAAAAATGTCTCGTATGTATTCAAACCTGCAGCCTAAATGTTGGAGATGTGGTTGCTTGGATGCCACTTATTATCATATTTGGTGGTCATGTAAAAGTATAAAAGCTTTTTGGATTAAGATATGGTGGAATATTCAAAGAATTTTAAAAAGAAGGATAAAATTTACCCCACAACAGTTTTTGTTGGGTATTGTTTCGGATTGTGATGATAAAGAGACTATTTTATTGTTAAATTTAATTACTGAGGCTAGGCTGTTAATAGGGCAATACTGGAAGAAGGAATTTTTGCCTACTTTGCAAGAATGGTTTTTAAAAGTATCTTATCTGGCAGAAATGGCAAAAATTTCGGCTTTCTTGAAAGACCAATTGCAAGAGAAGTATCTCTTGGTGTGGAAAAGATGGATAAATTTTATACAATATAAGTATGATATAAGAAAATACCATCTAGGTTTTGAATAATTTATATTTAAAGTTTAAGATATTTATTGGGAGGGATTGGGGAAAGGGTTTTTATTGTAAAAAATTAAAAAAAATTAATAAAAAAAATAGTTTGATAACAAAATCTTTAATATAAATCTCAAGTTGCAACATCAAATATTTATTCTCTTTTTCCCTTAACATTTACTGTCTCATATTCAAGCTAGTACAATTCTTATTATATCAACTCAATAAAAACATCATTATTACATTTGTCAATAAATTTTTAGCTTATACGTATCTTAATTACATTCAATCTTCATAGACAATCAATATCCTGTTATTAATTTTTACCCAATTTTTAGTTTCGCATCGATATTCCAATTTAAACCTTGAAATTTATAATTTTCAAGCCAAAATTTCCCTTATCTCAATTCATAACAAAATCTAACATTCAAAATACACATTTTATCTATTTTAATATGATCTTGTTCTATTTCCTAAAAGTTATCTATTTCCCACCAAATTAAATCATCTACTTAATAATAAATCAAAACCATTTAATAAATGGTGTAATAAATCAAAACCATTTAATAAATCAAAACCATTATATATATTACCTGGGTTAATCAATAAATCAAACATATTCATAATAATTAATTTTCTTTTTCTTTTTAGGTCTAATTTTTAAATATTAAACAGATAGCGTCCTTATTTTCAACTAATTTCCAAGTAGTTTAAATCTAATGACCAGAATTCCCCTTATCTCAATTTCTCCCTTTAACCCTCTAATTAATAATGTAAAATCCCCTCTAATAAGTCAAAACCCCAATTTTTTTCAACCTTATTCTGGCTTTCTTCCTTTGCCAATTAGGCTTCCATATCAGTGCTTTTAAGTCATCAGATAGTTCTCCCTCTATTATTATATATGTTATTTGAAATAAAGGAGACCATTTAATTGCCCTTTTTGGGAAGGACTAGCTCATTTGTAATCGTTAGGTTGTATCCCTGTTATTCCAATTCCCCATGCTTGGCCTGATATGTTTGTCTTCCATTCAATCTGTTCTTCTTTTTCAAATTTCTTTTGGTTTATACAGAAAGTCATTTCCATTTTCAGTGTTGTCACTTCCTTTTCTGGATTTTCCATCAGCTACACTTGTTGATCAATTGAGTCCTTTGTCTTAATACTTGATTGTCTCACTTCTTCTGTTACCTTCTGCATTGTAGGTTCTTTAGTTGTAGTCAAAGTTTGGGTTTGTGTATCTAAGCTGGCATCTTGATCTTTTATGTTAAGTCTTATTTTATCACAAGCTAAAATAATGGTTTCATGTATTGCTTTCAACATGGAAATAATTTTTTCCTGGTCTTCATCCATCTCTTTTATGTGTTTAGAAATAGTCTTTCTAGTAAAAGTTGTTTATCAAGCAAGATTTTATAATCCAAAATATTTCAACGTCTCATATAGTAACCAATATTCCTTCAATGAAAACATAGGAAGGCAGTTTCCCACATATAACTCTGAGAGTCAGTAAAGGTTTACCTTCACAGTTCAAGTAGGCCAGTTATGCCGCCCAGCTGTTCTCTTTCAGCTAAGTCTCTTACAGATAGTGCCAAGGTCAGAAGAATCTTATCTAAGTTCTGGGCTTCAAGCCAAGTCTCTTTCAGGAAATAACAAGTTGTAGTACCAAACCTTGCCACAAAATGTCACTGATACCATTTAGGGTTTTTTAAGTCCAAAATTTTTATAATCCTTTTTCTAATTTTATTTCTTATTTGTAGATAAAAACAAGAGTCTTCAATAAAAATAGGAAAATTTTTAGACCCCAAGTTTCAGGAATATGTAAATCCAATTAGATTAAAGTTGTTCTTTTAATGCTTTAATTCCCCTGGGTAGTCAGACACTGCTATTCTTAGACATTGGGATAGAAATTCCCTTCCCTCTCTCCTCACAGGGGGAAAGATATTTCAAGCAGCTTTTACAGAAAGAGAAAATACTTAGGGTAAAGAGAAGATCGGATATCACCCAGTTTCATCTGCGTTGTTTTCAAAGGGCTTGGTAGTAAGTTTGACTTTTATAGCCTAGTGACGGGCCATATTGCTATGGCCGGTCTTTCCTCCACCAGTTTGGAGGGCTACCCCAGATCAAGGAGAAGGGCTGCCACCCTCCTACAATCAAGTGGGGGTCCCCTCCTTGCTTGTTGCTCCTAAGGGCGACTTTTGGCCCTTTCAAGGGTCCCCCAGCAGAGTGAAAACAGAAGACGGAGCTCGCCTTCCAAATGTCCATGGCAGCCGCAGCAGCAAACTGAAAGTCCAGAAAATTCAACTGCTTCATGGTGGTGCTCTGCAAGCACTTTGCCAACCAAAAAGCAAGAGACTGTTTCAAAAGCAGCAGCCAGGGTCGGAGGAGTGTAGTCAAGTACACCTAGGATTCCATGATATGGCCTGCCTGCTGAGTGATTGGCCACAAGATATCCTGATTGACTGCTTAAAGATGAGCTAACGTATGAGGTCTTCATTACCCACATCTCTAGGGGTGCCCCTCCTACTATCCATGGCTGGTAGATTCTGGCTGAGGAAGCAGAGATTGACCTCGCCCTAAAACAAGGAGTGTCCAGGGAGAGGTTGGTGAAAATCCTTCCTGGAGAAGAAGAAAACCCTAAAAGTGAAGACGAGTTTCCAGAGCCCTCAGCAATGCTCACCAGCCTGCTTCAAGTGTGGAAAGGAGAGGCACAGGGCTTCTGAGTGTAGGTCCAATTGACTGGCCCAGAAGACAACCCCAGGGCCCACTAAAAAGTCTGCCAAGCTGCCATCACAAATCAATGAGACTGGCCTGGAAGGAGTGGTGGTTGAGTTCACCCCATCCTCCAAGGATGGCAACCAGCCCAGTGAAGAGCCCATGGGAGAGCGATACTGACTCTGATGATGACCCCTTGGTAAGTGGTCCAACTACCTTAGTGACTGTCCCTATTGAACTCATAGTCCAGTCCTCAGGGCATAAAGCCAGCCTGACTTCTAGACTTGGAGTGCACCAAGTGCTTGGTCAACCCTGCCCTGGTGGGGAAATTGGGGCAAGACTGCTCAAAGTGCTGGTGGCGTTCTGCCAATTAGATGGCTCCATTGTGGGTGGGATTCATGTGACATTCATCACTGGGCTGATTGAAATGAGAATGGGGGTACACACAGAGTTTTATTGTGGTCCTGGGCATGGAAAGACATTTGGTTCTGGGACTAACCTGGTTACAAAAGTGGAACCCTTACGTGAACTGGAGGAGGGGGGATACTAAATATCTGGAGGACTGAGGCTAAATTGAAGCCGGGGAGGAACTTAGCAATCCTGAATCCAAGGCAAGAGATGGGGGCTACCATTCAAAAGTGGAAGAAAACTGATCCCCAAATCCCCACAGAATACCAGGACTTACAGGAAGTTTTAGTGAGAAGGGCTCAGATGAACTCCCACCCCACCAACCAAGAGACTGTTGCATAGAGATCCTCCTGGGAGCTAAGCTACCCAAGCCCAAACTGTACTTGATGATTCTGGCGGAGGAGGGGGATCTGCATCTTTTTATAGATAAAAACCTAAAACAGAGGTTCATCCAACCACCTTGACCCATGGTGTCCACCCCAGTGCTATTCTGGGAGAAAGAGAATGATTCCCTCCACTTGTATGGACTATAGAGGGTTAAATGCTATGTGTGTGGAAAACATCCACCCACTACCACTGAAGACGGCTATGTTAGCCCATTTAGCCAAAGGGAAGATTTTTACTAAGGTAGATTTGTGAGAGGCATATTATCGAGTAAGGATTAAGGAAAGAGACAAGTGGAAAACTGCTTTTCATTGACCCTTAGGGTGTTTTCAATTCAGTGTTCTCCCATTTGGGCTACAAGGGGCCACCCGCAGTTTTCATGCAGATGATAAATGAGGTGTTGCACGGACACTGTATAAGGGCATGTTGGTCTACCTGAATAACATATTGATCTATACTGAGACTATGGCAGAGCATGTGAAATTAGTTAGAGCAGCCCTTAAAAAACTTAGGGGTGTTCAGCTATGTGCCAGACTTTCAAACTGCAAATTCCATCAGAGCAAAATTGACTATTTGGGTTCTCACATTTCCCAAGAGGGGAAAGAGATGGACCCCCAAGAAAGTTAAGGCAATGCTGGATAGGCCCTGTCCTGTACAGAAAGCAACTGCAAAGCTTTTGGGGATTCTCAAATTGTTACTGCCAATTTATCCTATCATTCACCCAAATTGCCCTCCCCATCAGCAGTCTGCTAAACACTAAGGTGGAGGGAAAAACCCAAACCAAGTCAGCTCTTGAAGTGGACAATGGAGTGCCAGGCAATGTTCAAAAAATTCAAATGATTATTTGCTGCCAAGCCAGTACTAAAGCATCCAGATCCTAATCCCCCATTTGTCATGCAGGCAGACACCAGCAATATGGTGGTGGGGGCAGTCCTTTTACAAAAGAATTACCAGGGTGCTTTGCAACCATGTGCATACACCTCCAAGAATCTAACCAAGGAGATTAGAAATAATAAATGAGAATAAATGTGGAAAGGTCAAAAATGGAAAATGTGTGTATAATAATGTATAGTAATAATAATATGTATTATTTTTAGTATGAAGTATAGTATGAAGGAAGAAAAATGCAAACAAGAAACAACGGGACAACAAGGACAAAAATATCTAAATAAGAATAAGGGGAGAAAATGTAAATAATAGAAGATTACCGTTATGAAATTGCTGTTAAAAAAAGGAGGAGTATACACTGTGTGTGTATGTGTGTTATGTTTTGTTGTTTTAAAAAATAAAAATAAAAAATTAAGAATCTAACCAAAACTGAACAAAGGTAGGCAGTTTTGGAGAAGGAGGCTTCTGCGGTGTACTGGACACTCTTAATGAAGAGGCATTTCCTGGAAGGGAGCAACACCCCTTTCGAGGTGTGGACTAACCACAAGATTCAAGAAGCCCTAAAAAAATACTCCGGTGATTATCCCAAGCAAGTCCAATGGGCTAAGCACTTTAATTGGTTTAATTTCATCCTCTGCTATCTCCTGGGAGGGGAGGGGAATTAGTTGATGCACTTGCCAGGATGCCCCAGGACAACAGTTCCAAACAGGAAATAGTAAGACCAGTTATTCCATCTTACCTGCTCACAGTTCCAGTCATCACCTGAGCACAGGCAAAAGCAGAACCCCATGTGGGGGAAGGGATAGCGAGCACCCTGAAGGCAGCATTAGAGGAAGAAAGTGGTTCCAGGCATACAAGAATGAATACATGGTGCAAGGAGCTTAGCTTGGGTTGGGGCAAAGCTGTATGTCCCAGAAAGCCAAAGATTACTGTTCCTGGAGAAAAGTTATGATTCCAAAAGAGCTGGATATTTTGGCTTTTTAAAAATGCACACTTGATTAAGCGCCAATTCTGGTAGCCATCACTTAAAAAGGACATTCAAAGTTATGTGGCTAACTGCTCAGTTTGTGCTTTGGCCAAATGGTGGCAAGAGAAAACACCAGGATTCCTCCAACCCATGGCGGAGCCCAACACCCATTGAAAGGAAATTTCTATGGACTTTATAGTGGAGTTGCCAGAAAGCTCCAGAAACACCATAATCTGGATGATTACTGATTTGTTTTCCAAACAAGCACATTTTGTGCCCTGCCAAAAATCCCTTCTGCTCACATCTGAGCTAAGCTGTTCATTCATCACATCTATAGACTACATGACGTTCCACAACTAATAATTTCTGATCACGGGGTGCAGTTTACCTCCAAATTTTGGCAGGAATCTTTAAAGTTTCTTGGGATTCAGTTCTAGTCATCATCCTCAAACGAATGGCTGATCTGAACATACAAACAGGGTGCTAGAACATTATCTAAGATGCTGCATAAATTACCAACAGGACAATTGGACAGACCTCTTGCCATTTGCTGAGGTGGTCTATAATAATTTGGTACATAGTAGCACTGGATTCATCCCTTTCAAAGTAGCCATGGACAGGACTTTGTGCCCACGCCTAAACTGCCCCTGACTACCCACCCTCCATCTCATTCTTTTTTTTTTGTTGAAAATTTTTAAGATTTTACAATACAAAAACAAAACAATTTTCCCCATCCCTTTCCAACCCTCCCCCCTCCATCTCATTCTTAAAAGACTGGGTTGCCCAATTGCAAAATACATGGTTTGTTGTCAGGAATTCATTGGAGGAAGCAAGAGAGACATAAAAAACATGCGGACAAAAAGTGAACCAAGCCCAAAGATTTAAAAATAGGAGATGGGGTCTACCTGTCAACCAAATACTTACAATACAGGCAGCCTTCTAAAAAACTGTTGGCTCTTTCCTTATCAACAGAATTATCAGTCTGGTACAGTTGAACTCTGCAGAAATCCCTTAGATGCAGTCACTCAATTTTCCATTGTAGCCTACTGAAACCAGAAACTCAATCCCTGCTATGCCCAATTCTGCCATCACTACTCAAATCACTCATGATTTGAGGGGGAACAATTTTGAAATTAAGAACATATTAAATCCACATAGATACTGAGGAAAACTTCAGTATCTGGTAATGTGGAAGTACTTCCCCCCCTTCAGGAACTGAATGAGTGGACTTTAAAAGCATTAAAGCAGCCAAACTTCTCAAACATTTTCACAACAGGTAACCCAATAAATTGAAATAGTATCCTCCTATAACTGTATCTCTACCTTGTTTCTCTTTTATGTTGTGTCTTTCCATTTGTTTTGCAGGACTAATGTCCCTGTCAAGGGGAGAAGTTAGAATCACCAGCTTCAGCTTGTTGCCTTGCAGGTGTTCTGTTATCAAAGGGAGAGGAAGGGGGGAACAAATGGGCAATTTGCTGTATACCTTTATGGCAGGAAATTGGGAGGGGGGAATTGACAGTTGAGGAAGAACAGAGCTGTTTGGAATCCAGTTCATGCTGGAGCGTTGACATCTTCAAGGCTGTTTGCCTTGAGTGTGTAATTTCAAAAGTCAAAACACCTCAGAGTTTCTCCTAACATCCCAGCAGTGTGGATTGATTATGTACGGAAGACTGCAGGGGACGGGCTCAGGAAAACCAGGGTTTTTAGTTCTGTATTGGCATGCGAGAATTTTAGATTCCTCTTGACTCTCCTGCAATCAGCATTAGTAAAAGAGCCTTGTCACTTCAAATGGAGTCAAGAGTTTTACTTCCCTAGGAGATCACACTGGGGCAGGTCTGAAAAATGGTTATATGTCTCTTTTTAGTGTCACTGTAATTTTGAACGGTTATTAAACAAATGGTTGTAAGTGGAAGACTACTGTATATGTAAATGATACTTTTCTGAGGGATCTCTTTCAAAAATGATCTCACCAATTTAATGGACAGAGAGTAAGATTGCCCTTATAGCAAAAATCTAATTGAATAGATAAAGGCCTTTGTGGGCATTATACCAGTGTGCAAAACATGGAGGTTGACAGCAGCCCAGAACAAAGTTTTTTTACATGAGCTAGAAGAATTTGGAGAGTTAAATAAGATGGAGACCAAGAGTCATATTTTCTTCATATCTATTTAATTTATACAGAATTAGAAGAGATGACACAATCAAAATCAGGGTTGAAACATTTCTGTTCTGTGCACAACTCTGCTCAGCAGTGCACTGCTTGTGCATGCCTGAAGTGGCATATAAACCCAAACCAAGATAATGAGGAAAACTCTCATGGAGCATAAAAGGGTTTACAATTGTTGAATAATATTTCTAAGATCACATTGCAAAATTTCTTTAGTACTCTGACATCCTTATGCCAGTAACATAGAAACAGATTCCCCTTCATCTCTTTTTCCCTGTGTAACCTGATCAACCCTTTGAATCTGAAACCAGAGAGCCAGTCTATCAGAGAGCAGAAATGCTAGAGAGGCAGGGCTTTGTTCACCTACTGTACAATATGTTTTTTGTTTCTATGCTGTCTAATCTTTTCCTTTCCACTGCCATCTATTCCCCTCCCTTTTGTGGCAAGGATGAGTTTCATGGCCAGTGAAGAAACTGATCAGCAACTCAGGAAAGAATGCAGAAATTATGCCACAGTAACGATACTCCTCAAATTGAGTTTTAGATGTAGGGACATTGAAGAAGAGATCTACCTTGACATGTGTCTTGTATCTGAGACCGGTCTTTAGATAAGAAACTGTCAGCATGAAAGAGTGTTCCTGGGTATGTACAGAGGGCTGACAACTTATAACAAAATAATTCAGATGTCATTAGCTGACTAACCTGACCAAAGGATTCAATATAAGTCCAAACTTATCTGGATAAAACTAAGAATATACTCTTAATGTCTTTGATGCAGTCTGAGTCCTGGGAATGCAATGCAATATCTTCCCATCCTCACTGTTACAGACTTCCACATCAAAAAATAATTAGGAGGACATTCTTGCTTTCTACACTAAGCTTTAACAATTATTCTTTCAGAGAAATCCAGATACTTTTAGAAAATACCTCCCAGACAAAAATACAGTATGAGCAGTGAAAGAAAGCCAGACTCGATTTATAAAGCAAAAAACAACACAGTATCTTTTAATGCAAAAAGATTTATCCATCGGTGGTGAGAATAAACTATGAACTGTGCCACACTCTTCTTTTCATTGTTGGGGGGCCAAGTGCTGAATTTTTGCTCATCAGACAGACAATACTGAGGACTGCCAACCTCTACTAGGCTAGATGATTGAAAATATGAGAAAGTTAAGGTCACCCCCAACTCTGGTCACCTTTTAGTTAATTGGCTTTTCAAAATCAAATTTGGATTCAGGTGTAGTTTTAAGACAGAAATTATGTGGTTGGATTAGCATGAATGAGAAAAAAAATGGAAAATGATCCTATTGCGTCTGAGACCAATTTACCACGGATTTTCTTTTTGCTGACTCTGCCTATCCCCCTCCCGAATCCCCTGCAGCTCCATTTAAAACAAAGAATGGAAGCCTCCTCACTAGATCACAGGACAGTTCAAGGATCACCCTAATAAGGGAATTGCACATGGCACATGGAAAGACACCCAGTACAATGGAGTGCCTATGATAACAGACTAGAATCTGGGTAGCTCTGACTAAGGCACAAAGTCAGCTGAGTGATCTTGGACCAGTCATCCTCTTCCAGCTCTAAGAAGGAGATAGTGGCAAACCATTTCCAAAAGCACCTGCAGGGACATATAGTAATAGTAGTAGTAGTAGTAGTAGTAGTAGTAGTAGTAGTAGTAGTAGTAATAATAATAATAATAATAATAATAATAATAATAATAATAATAAATGTTGTGAAGGGTTCTGGAACAAAGGGAAATTGTTTAGCCTAACTGTTCCTTTCTTCCATTTTGTAATCGGCTTTTGCACCAGGGAAATCTCATGCAAGCATGGGAAACATGTACATGGATGTGATATACTGAAGGAGGGAATAAAGGAGCGTACAGGAATAATTGATGTCTTTCTTATGATGTAATGGCTCTGTTGTCTGATTTTCATTGGCTAACAAAGTTTATAAAGCAATGCTACCAACTTTCTAAGGTGTGGCACTTCTGGAGATAACTCTGCCAGCATTCCAGATTGTTGGCCACTCAGTTACTTAATTTGATCAAATAAAGTGCTGCATGAGCAAGAAGTCTCCACTTGGGTTACCTGATTAGATTGATATGATATCTCAAGTTCACATAAGGAACTGGGACCTTACATTTCTGGTGAACCAAACAGGGACAGTTTTTTTTTTCTTCAAGGTTGTTTCTCATTGAGACTCATTGTGAATGAGTTCTATTGTAACTCACAACCTTCAGGCATGACATCCAGGAAAACTAGTGTGCCCAAAAGATAAGGTCAAGAGCGCTCCCAGACCCTTTGTGTCTGCTGATTTTTAAATTAGCCAGTCCAGCAGACCTGAGTTTGTCTGAACCCTGAATGTTTAAGGAGACTTCCATCTTGTCCCAGTGAAGGTAGAAGGAGACGAGAACACAGAAGAAACTTGGTAATTAGAAACAAACATTTTGGGAGGTGGGAGTGCTGTTTGCATGAATGAAAGAATGAGATGGAGAAATTCCTGTTGCTCCGAAGCAACAGGGAGAGTGATTGTTAAGTTTCAGGCTGGTATCAGGCAGGGTCTCATCTGAGATACTAAGTGGGCCCTAGCTAGCCTTGATCTTGATAAAAAGACCAAGAAACCCTTTAAGGACAAGATAGAAGAAAAAAATATGGGGAACAGGCAAGGCAAAGGAAAAGAAAGAGCCGTGTTTTCAGTGGGCTGTGTGTTAGCCCATTGGAATGCACTGAAATTGTGGCAGTAAAAATAATCTTCAAGAAAGCAATGTCACAAAAATTTTGGCTAGCTTATCTTTTTAACAAATCTAGCCAAATTCAAAGAAGGCTTTTTTTTTCTAATCTGGCTCTTTGAACGGACAATTTTTTTTCTGTTAGACAATGACGCCATCTACTGTCCTTGAAAATGATCCTTATTGTCAGACATGAAGATAGGCTGCTGCTCTCTGTAGTTTTCCCCTTTGAATTTGTCAGAAAAATATTGGAAGCAACCATAGATGTTCCCCTGCCTTTTTGGAGAAAGATTAAAAGAGAGGTTGCTTTGACCTCAAACTCCAAATTGATGAGTTTTAAATATTTGGCCATCCCAAAAATTTAGTTTGGGCTTGGAATGGTGAGAAAAATAAGAGATGGTTCACGGCCCAACATCACATTTTGACTGGAATCACATCTTGATTTTTCTCATTTCTTGGAGGATAAGCAACAGGCCTAGAAATGTTGTCTTAATGCATTGGTTCTCAACCTGTGGGTCGGGATTCCATTTGGGGTCGAACAACCATTTCACAGGGGTTGCCAAACAACACAGTCTGCCATTTCCCCCCCTTTTCCTTAGCTGTGCTACTCCCTCTTATTCTATTGGCTTTCGAAAGCCAATAGAATAGACTCTCTTGAATAGAGTCTAATTCTATTGGCTTTCAAAAGCCAATAGGAATTGTCCAGGCTGTCTCTGCCCTGATGAGCCCGCCAAAAGTACCATTCTGCAAACGGTGCTGCACCAGTTGAGTAGTCCTCGACTTACGACCGGTTGAGTAGTCCTCGACTTACGACCGGTTGGGGGTTGCGGCATTAAAAAGGTCGAGAACCACTGTCTTAATGGTATCTGTGTATATATGTATCTTGGGAGAGGGACAAAACCCTCTGATAATAACAAACAAAAAAGCCTTATTTAAAAATAAATGGTTTGCCTGGAAAAAGCATGTAAATGAAATATCTATATGTGAAATTATGTATGCAAGCAGTCTGAATGAAGTGAATTGTGTGAGTCTGCTGATGTGAAATTATGTGTGTGTGTGAGAGAGAGAGAGTTCCCCACGCCACCCCAGGGTGTGGCAGAAACAGTAAATTGCAGATTTTGTTGTTGTGAACTAAGTCAAAGGTGTTTGCATGAGAATCTGAAAAGAGAAAATTATTTTGTTGAAAGAATGCTGTGGGAGAAATTCAAAATGAGCCAAGATCCCTGTGCAATTTTTTAAATTTTGTTCAGCTTTCTTGTTATTGGCTTGCTACGTTTTTTTTCTTTGCTCTGGAAGAGAGAGACAAAAAAGGGAGAAGGGGAAAAAAAAGAAAAGAAAAAGGGAGAAGGGGGAGGTTTGGGGTTGATCATCTTAAAACTTTTTAACTCTGGCCTGGAATGTGGAGCGAAAGGCGAAAGTGGGGGTGGGTGAAGTCTGAAATTGTAGTTTTTTGGCTTCTGTTCTAATTTTGCTCAGGGACAAAGAACAAAGTTAACTTGTTTAACATGGCTTCTCATCACAAATGTGTCATTTCATTTCCCTGCTGCAGTTTGTGTTCAGAGTTTAGAAATGCAGAATCTGTAACATCCCATTCCCTTCCCTTTCCCCCTGCAAATGTGTCCCTTTTGGTTTAAAGTTTTTGGGCTGGTTGCCAATGATTGTGTGTGTTCAAAAGGAAAGCAATGTGACTGACCTGATAGATAACTTAAGCAATGACTGAGCTCTCCCGTCTACTAAAGCTAAATGTATTATAAAAGGAAAAAACTTAGGAAAATGATTCTGAATTGTTTTGCTTAGATTTTTAAATGTTTTCAAAAAGTTTGATGCTCTAATTTCAGTCTTTGCATATTTTCAGTACATTAACTCAGAATACCTCATTAATTTTTTTTCTTTGGTGAGCTGTACTGGAAAAAAATAAGTTTTTTAAATCTCTTTATGAATGTTGGTTCTGGAATAGCAAAAGTTGGGTTGAGCAAAAGGACTGAGCTGTTAGATGATTTAGAACCTGTCCAGTTCTTGAACTCACTAAACTGATCTGATTAGAAGTGATAGAATTGCAGACAAAGGTTCAGCCTGATTGTTTATGGAGGGACATAGCAAAGTAGCTGAAAAAAAGGGCATAGTGGTTGTTGGATGTTGGAGAAGAGAATGTTAGTAGGAGCTGGGGGGGGGGCTCCTCCCTGTAGTTAACTGAATTTGTTAGTAAGGAGAAGAGAATGTGGAAAGTTTTGGAAATTGGAAAAAAGATTAATAGTAAAAGGGAAAAAAGTTACTCACATAAAGTTGAGAGAAGAGAGCACACATGGGAGGCTGAAATGGGGCAGGCAGTACACGAAGGAAATGAATGTTGAGAGGGGGAGGTGTTATGTGTTTTGGTTTTGGCTGATGTTGTGGATGGTACACAATGGCTGGACAGGTTGTGACATCTAGTGGTAAGGTCATTTACAAGCCTCAACTCTGGAAAATTTGCCTTGTCCTGTTTGAAATGATGGATGGGAGTTGCATGAAGGTTCAAGAATGTCAGTGAAGAAGAGAAGAATATTACTCAGTATTTTCATAATCTGGCACAGGTTTTATCTTCTACTCCAGTACAGGTCCAGGTTGCCCTACTACCTGTCTCTGACCATTATTGCTCCTGGAGAGTGTGTTCAGGTGAAAGAACTGTCACCTATAAGTACCAGTCCTGAGTGGTCCCAACCATGCCAAGTCCTCCTGAGCTCAACTGCAGTGAGAGTGAAGGAATCAAAGCATGAGTCCATAGAAAGTCCCATCATTCCCTCTCCAATGATAAGTTCCACAGCTGGATGACCTGAAAATGAAATTTTGACCTGCCTCGCCTGTTGAACTGTTTCCATCTAACTAGGAGAAAAACTTCAATGGATTGAATTATCCTAGAACTTGGGTTCATAGTATATAGACTATGTACTGCTACATTTTTTTAACTTTGTTGCTGCTGTTTCCTTCACATCTTCTTCAGACCATGGGCTCAATAATTAAAGGAACAAAAGGGAGTTGTGTTTATAACAAGACTACATATTTCACTTGCAAAGTGAGGGATAGGGTCATTTGTTATGCTTCTGTCAATACAATAAAGCCCTACCAACAACTTCAAACCTGGACATATGGAAGGATGCACAGACTATACCTCTTGAGAAGAATAACATGAAACTTATGGATGGTGCTAGAGTCTCCTTTAATGCATGTAAACCTTTTGACTATAATCAAGCTAAATGGACTAAGTATGGAGACAGGCTTACTCATTTAATGCAAAATATGTTTATACTTCTTATCCAACCTGACACAATCGAAAGAAAATTCAATATGATTAAAGGAGTCAGCGCTTCTCAGTGCAATGCTGATTCCTGCAACCCGGTGTACTTCAAGATAACCAGACCAGCAAACTTCTCAGCATCATTTGGACCAGCTATCAATTGAACCGGACACAAATATGGGTTCAGTTTGACACTATTATACCACCGTCCCAGATTCTTTTTATGATGAACTGGAAACCACAATTGAAATTTCCTCAGTATTAAATAATCTTTTTATTGATCTGGCCCAAAAGAATTGCTTCATCTCTAAATGTGACTAACTGTTATATGTGTGTTGGTACTGGCATGGATGAACAATGGCCTTGGAAAGCATGTGAAATAAATTTTATGTCAAAATCTCACTGGAAAAGCCACCAATAGACCCAACATGTGGACTCTGACCAATTCCATAATGGGAAGCCTCTGTTTTAAAAAGAGAAGGTTCTGGTAAAAACCTTGGGGAGACTTAGGTGTGAACATCTCTTGTAGATGAGCACCTCAGTATCCTTTTGATGGATTACCACCGATTTGGCCTAACCCCAAACTCCCATGGCAAACATTCCCCAACAGTCTGCCTTATGGACTAATCTACTAATCTAATAGATGCCCCCCTCAACTGGACTGCCCCAGACAGGCTTACTACATGGCAAGAAGGTGGAATGTATAAGTTATAGGATGCTTGTTTATATGCTTAATAGAATTGTTAGACTGCAAGCTGTATTAGAAATAATTACAAATCAAGGGCATTTAGAATAACATATGCTATTTTGCTTCTCTATACTATGCTTGTGCAGGAACCTCCATTAGCCCGAGGTGAAAAGTACATGTACAGAAAGATAAAGAAAATTAATTGGTTAAAATAACACCACAAAAGAAAGTTTTGTGAAAACAATGGGGGTATGGCTTTCCTTTTTACATGTTGCTGCCTGTGTGTATGGAAGAAATACACCCAGCTTCTTCAGAAACCTGGATAGCTGCCATGGACACAAACTGGTTTGGAGAGATCTTTGGTGATTGGCGAAAGGAAAATTTACTGATTATGTTAGCATTTAGAGGTCTTTTGGTTTTCCATCTTTGATTCCTGTTATCCAAAGAACAGTTACTTCAATAATCTCAGGGATGAGGGTCATAGCATCCTCCCTAAGTAGTGATAAACCCCATTAGCCAGCCAAGGTCCTGATTGTCACTGCAATAGCAAAGGAATATATGTCATTGTTCACCAAATAATAGAAAGCATTCTGTTACAAAATTAAAGGGGGGAATGAAGGGTTCTGGAACAAAGGGAAATTGTTTAGTCTAACTCAGTGGTTCTCAACCTTTTTAATGCCGCGACCACCAACCGGTCGTAAGTCAAGGACTACCCAACCGCTCGTAAGTCGAGGACTTTCCCTGCCCAGGAGCACCGCAGATGTGTGGTGCTGCCCCCTGCACCGGCCAAGGTGTAGCTGGCAAGCGGCAGAGACAGCGCAGACCGACCAACGGCTGGGCCACCAGCTGGCCCAGCCCAAGGGAGAGAAGGCACCCGCCGGGCCCCACGCATGCCAGCAACCCTCCCTGCACCTGCTGGCCTCCTACCTCCCGCCCCTGGCCCTCTTTTACTTACATTTTTAGTAGTTGCTCAGCAGGGAAGGGTGGAAACTTCCAGACAGCTCGCCTTTCCTGCAGACAACTTGCAGCACCGTTTGCAGAATGGGACTTTTGGCGGGCTCATCAGGGCAGAGACAGCCTGGACAATTCCTATTGGCTTTTGAAAGCCAATAGAATTAGACTCTATTCAAGAGAGTCTATTCTATTGGCTTTCAAAAGCCAATAGAATAAAAGGGAGTAGCACAGCTAAGGAAAAGGGGAAAAAATGGCGGACTGCATTGTTTGGCGACTCCCGTGAAATGCTTGTTCGACACCAAATGGGGTTCCGACCCACAGGTTGAGAACCACTGACCTGTACTATACTTGTGCGTTTGGTTTTTCATACCTAAGTGTAGAACCTTACTTTTTTCACCATTTAATTTCATTTTGTTAGATAGCGCCCAATGTTGAAGTCTGTCAAGATCCTTCTGTATCTTAAGCCTTTCTTCTGGAGTTCTGGATTTCTCCAAGCAGTCTCCAGGAATCAACTCTGGCCAAACTTCATCCCTCCATCTTCAGTCAGACTTATTGTCTTGAGGTTCCATGTTTTAACAATGGACTTTGACAGTCTGCTGCCCCTGTGAAAGGGTTGCTTTTCCTAACAAAAGAAATAACCCTAGGTACTCAGACAAGGACTTGCCAAACTTCCCCAACATTGCCAGCAAATCAAATTCCTAGGATCTGTAACTTTCCACTTCTGCCACATTGGCTCAACATCTATGACCAACATTTTAGAAAGTGTTTATATTCTCACCTCTCTATTAGAACTATGAAAGCTTTCTCGAATATTGTTTTCAGATGCTCCTGACAAATGAAGTGAGGAAAATAGAATGTTTTCACTAAAAAAAGAGAATAGTCTTATACAGCTAATTTTTCTATTTTGCCATCAAATCAATATTGTTATATTCCCCAGTCTTTTTAAATATGTTACTGTTGAATCCTTCGTGTGCAGGCGAATGATGAAGACACATGGTAACAGTTAACTACTCTTTATTCTCCTTCTCCAACGACTGAGCAAAAAGCAAAGGGCACGCAGGCCTTTTTATATGGCCAGAAACCTGGACAGTGTCAACCAATAGGAACAGAGCGTTTTCGCACCCTGTGCATGCGCACAAGGCTGGTGCCGCTCTGTCTAGTCCCGGGCAGCTTTTGGAATGCCCGGGGCCAATGCAACATCCCGAGCCTGCTTTTGGAGGCTCAGGACACAATACCCCCCCCATAGATGGAACATACTTCACATACACACATGTACATCGTGCACTGGGAAGAGTGACATACAGCTGCATTATTCAAATGCAAAAAGTGTGGAATACTCGTGTTTGCACTCAGGCAAACCCCCTTCATTATTTATTAACACAAATAAATGTATCCGAAATCAAAATAATGCAAAGTAATTTACCCATGAGTTACTCCCTTCATTCAGGGGCCTCATAAGAAGGTCCCTCATGATTTGACAGCAACCTCACAAAGTCTCTCAGATGTTTGGGTGGGCACTTGGCCCGCTGCGACCTTCTAAGGGATGGTGATGTTGCCTGGCCAACCTGTCACCTACCAAGCTAGGCAAGACAGAGTGTTGCCACCCCAAATATCTAGGTGACCCTGGTGAGGGTGCCTGGCCTACCTGCTCACCTACCAGGCTAGGCAGGCCAAGGCTTTGGTGCACAGGATACCCGGTTGACCCTCCCAGCTGCTGACTGGCTGGACCATCTGAGTCCAGACCAGAATACCTTGGAGGGGTAGAAGTCCCCAAGTCCACAATGGACTTCTCTTGGGAATACTGTCCCTCGAGCCCAAGGCCAGCATACAGAAAGGCCTGGGTAGCGGGAGTGCCCCAGTACTCCGTGGCCCCCAAGCACATGTCAGAGGTGCCAGAGTCAGGAGCTGCCTCCATGGCAACCACCTTTGCTGGTGACTTCCTCTTGGGAGCAATTGCTGAATTATGAAAGTGCTCTTGATGGAATTCCCTTTCTATGGCTGTGTGTGATTTATGTGGATACCCCCGGTCAGTCTCCCTGTCCAGAGCATGATCTGACATATGTGGATACTGTGGATACCCCTGGTGTGACTCCCTGTCTGAAGTAATTATGGATGTGTGGGATGACCCCCTATCCAGTGAATTCCTGTTTGGAGCACTTGCTGAACCTTGGGATGAATCCCAATTTGCCTCAGCAGCAGCTAGTGAAGGCCTGTTAAGCCTGGGAACCTGTGACCCAGAATGCATATTATGGCTCTCCTCCCCCCCCCCCAGAGCAGAGTCAGGAGTGGAAGGGTGGCAGTCCAGTCTCCAACGTAGTTGGTCTATGTGTCTGCGAAGAATGCGGCCATCACCCAAGGAAACTTCGTATGACAACGGCCCAGAGACCTTGCATACCACAGCTGTGACCCAGAGATGATGATGATGATGATGATGATAATAATAATAATAATAATAATAATAATAATAATAATAATAGTAATACCTTGACGTGGTTGTGGGGCTTGTGTACTCTGAGGAATATGAGAGCTATGCCAGAGGTTCAACCATCAAAGCCTTACCAGAAGTAATTCAGAATGTAGAGGCAAACCAGGGGAGTTGGCAGTGAAGGAATCCAGCAGAGATACACAACTGTTCTCATTTGGAAACCAGGCACCTCTTCTTCAGGAAGAACAAAACCCTCTAACTAAAGAAATAAAAGAATTGAAACAAAGAATAACTGAGCATCTAGAACAGCACAAAAACAACAGAATAAGGCTGTCTGCATTGAAGCTTGTTCCAAAAAAACAGCTAGCACAAGCATTAAAAGATGCAAATACTGCAATAGCAAGTATAAGCACCAATTCACTGCAAGAAACAAATCAACTAATGTACAGCACAGCTGAATACCTGGGATGCAAAATCAACAAAGAAGAAAAACAGTGCATCACAAAAATGGAAGGTTAGACTAGAAAATAAGATCAGCTAGTTAAGATCACATGTAAGCAAGCTAGAGCAGATGAAAGAAAAGAAGCTGAAGAACAAGAAGACCAAAGAATACCTAATCAAGAAATACCACTTAGAAACAAGGAAGATCAAGGA